>NC_052174.1:4712196-5008461 GCF_902713615.1 Scyliorhinus canicula
GATTTTGTCGTCGAAAAACTGCTGCATCAAAATTCACTATGTTTTGCTAAAGTATCTTTTATTGCATCAAAGTGATTTTCTCGGTGAATTAAGCATTTTGACAAACTGCTTGCATCAAAATTCAATATGTTTTTCTAAACAGTCGTTTTTGACATAAAAGTGATTTTCTCTGCGAATTAAGCATTTTGACAAACTGCTTGCATCAAAATTCAATATTATTTGCCAAACAGACTTTTATGGCATAAAAGTGTTTACTCGGCGAATACGCATTTGGACAAACTGCTTGCATCAAAATTCAATATTTTTTGCTAAACAGTCTTTTATTGCATCAAAGTGTTTACTCGGCGAATTAAGCATTTTGACAAACTGCTGCTTCAAAATTCACTATGTTTTGCTAAACTGTCTTTTATGGCATAAAACGTGATTTTGTCGTCGAAAAAACTGCCGCATCAAAATTCACTACGCTTGCTAAAGTATCTTTTATTGCATCAAAGTGACTTTCTCGGCGAATTAAGCATTTTGACAAACTGCTTGCATCAAAATTCACCTTGTTTTTCTAAACAGTCTATTATTGCATCAAAAGTGATTTTCTCTGCGAATTAAGCATTTTAAGAACTGCCTCATCAAAATTCACTATGTTTTGCTCAACAGTCTCTATGGCATAAAAGTGATTTGGTCGTCGAAAAACTGCTGCATCAAATTCACTATTTTTGCTAAAGTCTCTTTTATTGCATCAAATGATTTTCTCTGCGAATTCAGCTTTTGACAAACTGCTTGCATCAAAATTCAATATTTTTGCTGAACAGTCTTTTATTGCATCAAAGTGATTTTCTCTGCGATTAAGCATTTTGACAAACTGCTTGCATCAAAAGTCAATATTTTTTGCTAACAGTCTTTTATTGCACAAAGTGATTTCTCTGCTATTAAGCATTTTGACAAACTGCTGCATCAAAATGTCACTATGTTTTGCCTAAAAGATCGTTTATTGACATCAAAGCTGATTTTTTCTCGGGGAATTAAGCATTTTGACAAACATGCATTGCAGCAGAATGCAATATTATCTTGCTGAAACAGTCTTTATGGCATCGAATTGATTTCCTTCTCTGCCGTGGAAAATTTAAAGCATTTTGACAAACTGCTTGCATCAAAATTCAATATATTTGCCAAACAGTCTTTAGGCATAGAACGTGTTTTCACTCCTGCGAATTTAAGCATTTGACTAAACTGCTGCATCAAAATTCACTATTTTTGCTAACAGTCTTTTATTGCATCAAGAGTGATTTTCCTCTGCTAATAAGCATTTTTACAAACTGCTTGCAGTCAAAAATTTCCACTATGGTTTTGCTAAACAGTCGTTTTATGTGCACTAAAAGTGATTTTCCTCGGCTGAATTAAGCCATTTTGACAAACTGCTTGCATCAAAATTCAATGTTATTGCCAACAGTCTTTTATGCATAGAAGTGCTTTTCTCGTCGAATTAAACATTTTGACAAACTGCTGCTTCAAATTCACTATGTTTTGCTAAACTGTTTTTATGGCATAAAACTGATTTTCTCGTCGAATTAGCATTTTGACCAACTGCTTGCATCAAAATTCAATATTTTTTGCTAAACAGACTTTTTTTGGTAGAAAATTGATTTTCTCGGCGAATTGGGCATTTTGACAACTGCTTGCATCAAAATTCACCTTGTTTTTCTAAACAGTCTATTATTGCTATCAAAGTGATTATCTCTGCGAATTAAGCATTTTACACACTGCTTGCCTCAAATTCACTACGTCTTGCTAAAAGTATTTGTTGCATCAAAGTGATTTTCTCTGCGAATTAAGCATTTTGACAAACTGCTTGCATCAAATTCATATTAGTTTTCCAAACAGTCTTTTATGGCATAGAAGTGATTTTCTCTGCGAATTCAGCATTTTGATAAACTGCTTGCATCAAAATTCAATATTTTTTGCCAAACAGTCTTTTATTGCATCTAAGTGATATTTCTCGGCTCAATTAAGCATTTTGACAAACTGCTTGCATCAACATGTCACTATATTTTGCTCAACAGTTCGTTTATGACATTCCGAGTGATTTCTCTGCGAATAATTAAGCCTTTTGACGAAACTGCCTTGCATCAAAATTCAACTATCTATTTTGCCTAACAGTCTTTTATTGCATCAAGTGATTTTCTCTACGAATTCAGCATTTTGACAAACTGCTTGCATTTCAACATTCACTATGTTTTGATAACATGTCTTTAATGGCAGTAAAAATTGATTTTCTCGTCGAATTAAGCATTTTGACAAACTGCTTGCATTCAATATTCAATATTTTTTGCTCAACAGTACTTTTATTGGCAGATAATTGATTTTTTCTCGGCGAATTAGCATTTTGACAAACTGCTTGCATCAAAATTCACCTTGTTTTTCTAAACAGTCTATTATTGCATCAAAGTGATTATCTCTGCGAATTAAGCATTTTAACACATTGCTTGCCTCAAAATTCACTACGGCTTGCTAAAAAGTATTTTTTTTGCATCAAAGTGATTTTCTCTGCGAATTAAGCATTTGAGAAACTGCCTGCTTCAAAATTCACTATGTTTTGCTAAACAGTCTCTTATGGCATAAAGTGATTTTGTCGTCGAAAAACTGCTGCATCAAAATTCACTATGTTTTGCTAAA
This sequence comes from Scyliorhinus canicula, assembly GCF_902713615.1. Classification (NCBI taxonomy): domain Eukaryota; kingdom Metazoa; phylum Chordata; class Chondrichthyes; order Carcharhiniformes; family Scyliorhinidae; genus Scyliorhinus; species Scyliorhinus canicula. The sequence goes on from NC_052174.1 coordinate 4,714,864, forward strand.
GTATCTTTTATTGCATCAAAGTGATTTTCTCTGTGAATTAAGCATTTTGACAAACTGCTGCATCAAAATTCAATGTTTTGCTAACAGCTTTTTATGCATCAAAGTGATTTCTCTGCGAATTAAGCATTTTGACAAACTGCTTGCATCAAAAGTCAATATTATTTGCCAAACAGTCTTTTATGGCATAAAAGTGTTTACTCGGCGATTTAAGCATTTGGACAAACTGCTTGCATCAAATTCATATTTTTTGCTAAAAGTATTTTGTTGCATCAAAGTGATTTTCTCTGCGAATTAAGCATTTTGAGAAACTGCCTGCATCAAAATTCACTATGTTTTTGCTCAACAGTCTCTTATGGCATAAAGTGATTTGTCGTCGAAAACTGCTGCATCAAATTCACTACGGCTTGCTACAAGTATTTTTTATTGCATCAAAGTGATTTTTCTCGTGAATTAGCATTTTGACAAACTGCTGCATCAAAATTCACTATTTTTTGCTGAACAGTCTTTTTATTGCATCAAAGTGATTTTCTCTGCGAATTCAGCATTTTGATAAACTGCTTGCATCAAAATTCCGATGTTTTGCAAATAGTCTTTTATTGACATAAAAGTGATTCTCTCGGCGAATTAAGCATTTGACAAACAGCTTGCATCAAAATTCACGATGTTTTGCCGAACAGTCTTCTAGGCATAGAATGATTTCTCTGCGAATTCAGCATTTTGTAAACTGCTTGCATCAAAATTCACGATGTTTTGCCAAACAGTCTTTTATGGCATAAAGTGATTTTCTCTGGCGAATTAAGCATTTTCACAAACAGCTTGCATCAAAATTCAATATGCCAACAGTCTTTTATGCATAGAATGATTTTCTCTGCGAATTCAGCATTTTGAACAAACTGCTTGCATCAAAATTTACGATGTTTTGCCGAAGTCTTCTATGGCATAAAAGTGTTTACTCGGCGAATTAAGCATTTTGACAAACTGCATGTATCAAAATTCACGATGTTTTGCCAAACATCTTTTTGGCATAGAATGATTTTCTCTGCGAATTCAGCATTTTGACAAACTGCTTGCATCAAATTTACGATGTTTTGCCGAACAGTCTTCTATGGCATAAAAGTGTTTTACTCGAATTAAGCATTTTGACAAACTGCATGTATCAAAATTCACGATGTTTTGCCAAACAGTCTTTTATGGCATAAAGTTTTTCTCGGCGAATTAAGCATTTTGACAAACTGCTGCATCAAAACTCACTATGTTTTTCTAAACTGTCTTTATTGCATCAAAGTGAATTTTCTCGGCGAATTAAGCATTTTGACAAACTGCTTGCATCAAAATTCTATATTTCTGCCGAACAGTCTTTTATGGCATAAAAGTGTTTACTCGGCGAATTAAGCATTTTGACAAACTACTGCCTCAAAATTCACTATGGTTTCTAAACAGTCCTTTATGACATAAAGTGATTATCTCTGCGAATTAAGCATTTTAACACACTGCTTGCCTCAAAATTCACTACGGCTTGCTAAAAGTATTTTGTTGCATCAAAGTGATTTTCTCTGCGAATTAAGCATTTTGACAAACTACCTGCCTCAAAATTCACTATGGTTTGCTAAACAGTCCTTTATGACATGAAAGTGATTTTCTCGGCGAATTAAGCATTTTGACAAACTACCTGCCTCAAAATTCACTATGTTTTGCCAAACAGTCTTTTATTGCATCAAGTGACTTTCTCGGCGAATTAAGCATTTTGACAAACTACCTGCCTCAAATTCAATATTTCTTTGCTAAACAGTCTTTAGGTCATAAAAGTGATTTTCTCGGCGAATTATGTATTTTGACAAACTGCTGCATCAAAATTCATATTTTTGCTAACAGTCTTTTATGCATCAAAGTGATTTCTCTGCTAATTAAGCATTTTGACAAACTGCTTGCATCAAAATTCACTATTGTTCTAAACCTTTATGACATCAAAGTGATTATCTCTGCGAATTAAGCATTTTAACACTGCTTGCCTCAAATTCTACTACGGCTTGCTAAAAAGTTTTTGTTGCATCAAAGTGATTTTCTCTGCGAATAAAGCATTTTGAGAAACTGCCTGCATCAAAATTCACTATGTTTTGCTCAATAGTCTCTTATGGCATAAAGTGATTTTGTCGTCGAAAACTGCTGCATCAAATTCACTATGTTTTGCTAAAGTTCTTTTATTGCATCAAAGTGATTTTCTCGGCGATTAAGCATTTGACAAACTGCTTGCATCAAATTCACTATTTTTGCTGAACATCCTTTTATTGCATCAAAGTGATTTTTCTGCGAATTAAGTATTTGACAAACTGCTTGCATCAAAATTCAATATTATTTGCAAACAGTCTTTTATGCATAAAAGTGATTTTCCTGCGAATTAAGCATTTGGCAAACTGCTTGCATCAAAATTCAATATTTTTGCTAAACAGTCTTTTATTGCATCAAAGTGATTTTCTCTGCTAATTAAGCATTTGACAAACTGCTTGCATCAAAATTCCTATGTTTTGCTAACAGTCGTTTCTGACATAAAAGTGATTTTCTCGCGAATTAATCATTTTGACAAACTGCTTGCATCAAAATTCACTATTTTTTGCCAAACAGACTTTTATGGCATATAAGTGATATTCTCGGCGAATTAAGCATTTTGACAAACTGCTTGCATCAAAATTCAATATTATTTGCCAATAGTCTTTTATGGCGTAGAAGTGATTTTCTCTGTGAATTCGCATTTTGATAAACTGCTTGCATCAAAATTCACGATGTTTTGCCAAACATCTTTTATGGCAAAAGTGATTTTCTCTGCGAATTCAGCATTTTGACAAACTGCTTGCATCAAAATTTACGATGTTTTGCCGAACAGTCTTTATGGCATAAAGTGTTTCTCGGCGAATTAAGCATTTTGACAAACTGCTGCATCAAATTCACGATGTTTTGCCAAACAGTCTTTATGGCATAGATGATTTTCTCGCGAATTCAGCATTTTGACAAACTGCTTGCATCAAAATTTACGATGTTTTGCCGAACAGTCTTCTATGGCATAAAGTGTTTACTCTCGCGAATTAAGCATTTTGACAAACTGCATGTATCAAAATTCACGATGTTTTGCCAAACAGTCTTTTATGGCATAAAAGTGATTTTCTCGGCGAATTAAGCATTTTGACAAACTGCTTGCATCAAAACTCACTATGTTTTACTAAACTGTCTTTTGTGGCATAAAAGTGTTTACTCGGCGAATTAAGCATTTTGACAAACTGCTTGCATCAAATTCAATATTTCTGCCGAACAGTCTTTTTGCAAAAGTGTTTACTCGGCGAATTAAGCATTTTGACAAACTGCATGTATCAAATTCACGATTTTGCCAAACAGTCTTTTATGGCATAAAATGTTTACTCGGCGAATTAAGCATTTTGACAAACTGCTTGCATCAAAATTCAATATTTTTTGCTAAACAGTCTTTTATTGCATCAAAGTGATTTTCTCTGCGAATTAAGCATTTTGACAAAGTACCTGCCTCAAAATTCACTATGGTTTGCTAAACAGTCCTTTATGACATAAAAGTCATTTTCTCTGCGAATTAAGCATTTTAACACTGCTTGCCTCAAATTCACTACGGCTTGCTAAAAGTATTTGTTGCATCAAAGTGATTTTCACGGCGAATTAAGCATTTTGACAAACTACCTGCCTCAAAATTCACTATGGTTTGCTAAACAGTCCTTTTTGACATGAAAGTGATTTTCTCGGCGAATTAAGCATTTTGACAAACTACCTGCCTCAAAATTCACTATGTTTTGCTAAACAGTCCTTTTATTCATCAAGTGACTTTCTCGGCGAATTAAGCATTTTTGACAAACTAGCCTTGCCTCAAAATTCCACTATTATTTGCCAAACAGTCGTTTATGGCATCGAAGTGATTTCTCTGCGAATCACGCATTTTGCCAAACTGCTTGCATCAACATTTACGATTTTGCCGAACAGTCTTCTATGGCATAAAAGTGTTTACTGGCGAATTAAGCATTTTGACAAAATGCATGTATCAAATTCACGAGTGTTGCTAAACATCTTTTATGGCATTTAAAAGTGATTTTCTCGGCGAATTTCAGCATTTTGGGACAAACTGCTTGCATCAAAACTCACTATGTTTTACTAAACTGTTTTTCTATTGCATCAAGTGCATTTTATCGGCGAATTAAGCATTTTTTTGACATACTGCTTGCATCAAATTCACTCGTCTTGCTTAAACAACGATTTTGTGCATATCAAAGGATTTTCTCTGCAGAATTAAGCATTTTGGAAAAACTCTGCACAAAATGAATATGTTTGGCTCAACAGTCTTTTATTGCATCAAAGTGATTTTCTCTGCGAATTAAGCATTTTGAGAAACTGCCTGCATCAAAATTCACTATGTTTTGCTCAATAGTCTCTTATGGCATAAAAGTGATTTTGTCGTCGAAAAACTGCTGCATCAAAATTCACTATGTTTTGCTAAAGTATCTTTTATTGCATCAAAGTGATTTTCTCGGCAAATTAAGCATTTGACAAACTGCTTGCATCAAAATTCAATATTTTTTGCTGAACAGTCTTTTATTGCATCAAAGTGATTTTCTCTGCGAATTAAGCATTTTGACAAACTGCTTGCATCAAAATTCAATATTTGCCAAACAGTCTTTTATGGCATAAAGTGATTTTCTCGGCGAATTAAGCAGTTTGACAAACTGCTTGCATCAAAATTCAATATTTTTTGCCAAACAGACTTTTATGGCATATAAGTGATATTCTCGGCGAATTAAGCATTTTGACAAACTGCTTGCATCAAAATTCAATATTATTTGCCAAACAGTCTTTTATGGCATAGAAGTGATTTTCTCTGCGAATTCAGCATTTTGATAAACTGCTTGCATCAAAATTCACGATGTTTTGCCAAACAGTCTTTTATGACATAAAAGTGATTATCTCTGCGAATTAAGCATTTTAACACACTGCTTGCCTCAAATTCACTACGGCTTGCTAAAAAGTATTTTGTTGCATCAAAGTGATTTTCTCTGCGAATTAAGCATTTTGAGAAACTGCCTGCATCAAAATTCACTATGTTTTGCTCAACAGTCTCTTATGGCATAAAAGTGATTTTGTCGTCGAAAAACTGCTGCCTCAAAATTCACTATGGTTTGCTAAACAGTCCTTTATGACATGAAAGTGATTTTCTCGGCGAATTAAGCATTTTGACGAACTACCTGCCTCAAAATTCACTATGTTTTGCCAAACAGTCTTTTATTGCATCAAAGTGACTTTCTCGGCGAATTAAGCATTTTGACAAACTACCTGCCTCAAAATTCACTATGGTTTGCTAAACAGTCTTTGGTCATAAAAGTGATTTTCTCGGCGAATTAAGTATTTTGACAACTGCTTGCATCAAAATTCAATATTCTTTGCTAAACAGTCTTTTTGGTAGTAAAGTGAATATTTTCTCGGCGAATTAAGCATTTTAACAAACTGCTTGCAATCCAAATTCACTATGTTTTGCTAAACAGTCGTTTCTGACATAAAAGTGATTTTCTCGGCGAATTAAGCAGTTTGACAAACTGCTTGCATCAAAATCAATATTTTTTGCCAAACGAACTTTTATGCATCAAAGTGATTTTCTCGGCGAATTAAGCATTTTGACAAACTGCTTGCATCAAAATTCAATATTATTTGCTAAACAGTCTTTTATGCATAGAAGTGATTTTCTCTGCGAATTCAGCATTTTGACAAAACTGCTTGCCATCGAAAATTTACGATGTTTGCCGAACAGTCTTCTATTGGCATAAAAGTGATTTACTCGGCGAATAAAGAATTGTGACCAATTGCTGCATCACAATTCACTATGTTTTGCCAAACAGTCTTTTATGGCATAAAAGTGATTTTCTCGGCGAATTAAGCATTTTGACAAACTGCTGCTTCAAAATTCACTATGTTTTATTGCATCAAAGTGATTTTCTCGGCGAATAAAGCATTTTGACAAACTGCATGTATCAAAATTCACGATGTTTTGCCAAACAGTCTTTAATGGCATAAAAGTGATTTTCTCGGCGAATTAAGCATTTTGACAAACTGCATGTATCATATTCACGATGTTTTGCCAAACAGTCTCTTATTGCATAAAGTGATTTTGTCATCGAAAAACTGCTGCATCAAAATTCACTATGTTTTGCTAAAGTATCTTTTATAGCATCAAAGTGATTTTCTCGGTGAATTAAGCATTTTGACAACTGCTTGCATCAAAATTCAATATTTTTTGCTGAACAGTCTTTTATTGCATCAAAGTGATTTTCTCTGCGAATTAAGCATTTTGACAAACTGCTTGCATCAAATTCAATATTATTTGCCAAACAGTCCTTTATGGCATAGAAGTGATTTCTCTGCGAATTCAGCATTTTGACAAACTGCTTGCATCGAAATTTACGATGTTTTGCCGAACAGTCTTCTATGGCATAAAAGTGTTTACTCGGCGAATTAAGCATTTTGACAAACGCTGTATCAAATTCACGATGTTTTGCCAAACAGTCTCTTTTGGCATAAAAGTGATTTTCTCGGCGAATTAAGCATTTTGACAAACTGCTTGCATCAAAACTCACTATGTTTTACTAAACTGTCTTTTATTGCATCAAAGTGATTTTCTCGGCGAATTAAGCATTTTGACAAACTGCATGCATCAAAATTCTATATTTCTGCCGAACAGTCTTTTGTGGCATAAAAGTGTTTACTCGGCGAATTAAGCATTTTGACAAACTGCATGTATCAATATTCACGATGTTTTGCCAAACAGTCTCTTATTGCATAAAAGTGATTTTGTCATCGAAAAACTGCTGCATCAAAATTCACTATGTTTTGCTAAAGTATCTTTTATTGCATCAAAGTGATTTCCTCGGTGAATTAAGCATTTTGACAACTGCTTGCATCAAAATTCAATATTTTTTGCTGAACAGTCTTTTATTGCATCAAAGTGATTTTCTCGGCGAATTAAGCATTTGACAAACTGCTTGCATCAAAATTCAATATTTTTTGCTGAACAGTCTTTTATTGCATCAAAGTGATTTCTCTGCGAATTAAGCATTTTGACAAACAGCTTGCATCAAAATTCAATATTATTTGCCAAACAGTCTTTTATGGCATAGAAGTGATTTTCTCTGCGAATTCAGCATTTTGACAAACTGCTTGCATCGAAATTTACGATGTTTTGCCGAACAGTCTTCTATGGCATAAAAGTGTTTACTCGGCGAATTAAGCATTTTGACAAACTGCATGTATCAAAATTCACGATGTTTTGCCAAACAGTCTTTTATGGCATAAAAGTGATTTTCTCGGCGAATTAAGCATTTTGACAAACTGCTTGCATCAAAATTCAATATTATTTGCCAAACAGTCCTTTATGGCATAAAAGTGTTTCTCGGAGAATTAAGCATTTTGACAAACTGCTTGCATCAAAATTTACAGATAGTTTCTGCCGAACAGTCGTATTATGGCATAAAAAAGTGTTTACTCGGGCGAAATTAAAGCATTTGACAAACATGCATGTATCAAAATTCACGAGGTTTGCCAAACAGTCCTTTTATGGCATAAAAGTGATTTACCCATTCGGCGAATTAAGCATTTTGACAAACTGCTTGCATGCAAAAATTCAATATGTTTTACTAAAACTAGTCTTTATTGCATCCAAAGTGATTTCTCGGCGTATTAAGCATTTGACAAACTGCTTGCATCAAAATTCCTATATTTCTGCGAACCAGTCCTTTGTCTGACATAAAAGGATTTTACCTCGGCGAATTAAGCATTTTGACACACTGCTTGCACAAAATCCACTATTTTTGCTAAAAGCAGTCCTTTATGACATAAAAGTGATTATCCTCTGCTAATTAAGCATTTTGACAAACTACCTGCCTCAAAATTCACTATGGTTTGCTAAACAGTCCTTTAGGTCATAAAGTGATTTTCTCGGCGAATTAAGTATTTTGACAAACTGCTTGCATCAAAATTCAATATTTCTTTGCTAAACAGTCTTTTTTGGTATAAAAGTGATTTTCTCGGCGAATTAAGCATTTTTACAAACTGCTTGCATCAAAATTCAATGTTATTTGCCAAACAGTCTTTTATGGCATAGAAGTGCTTTACTCGGCGAATTAAGCATTTTGACAAACTGCATGTATCAATATTCACGATGTTTTGCCAAACAGTCTCTTATTGCATAAAAGTGATTTTGTCATCGAAAAACTGCTGCATCAAAATTCACTATGTTTTGCTAAAGTATCTTTTATTGCATCAAAGTGATTTTCTCGGTGAATTAAGCATTTTGACAAACTGCTTGCATCAAAATTCAATATTTTTTGCTGAACAGTCTTTTATTGCATCAAAGTGTTTACTCGGCGAATTAAGCATTTTGACAAACTGCCTTGCATCAAAATTCAATATTATTTGCCAAACAGTCTTTATGGCATAGAAGTGATTTTCTCTGCGAATTCAGCATTTTGACAAACTGCTTGCATCGAAATTTACGATGTTTTGCCGAACAGTCTTCTATGGCATAAAAGTGTTTACTCGGCGAATTAAGCATTTTGACAAACTGCATGTATCAAAATTCACGATGTTTTGCCAAACAGTCTTTTATGGCAATAAAAGTGATTTTCTCTGCGAATTAAGCATTTTGACAAACTGCTTGCATCAACACTATGTTTTGGTATAAAAGTGATTTTCTCGGCGAATTAAGCATTTTGACAAACTGCTTGCATCAAATTCTATATTTCTGCCGAACAGTCTTTTGTGGCATAAAAGTGTTTACTCGGCGAATTAAGCATTTTGACAAACTGCATTGTCATCAAATTCACTATGTTTTGCTCAACAGTCTCTTATGGCATAAAAGTGATTTTGTCGTCGAAAAACTGCTGCATCAAAATTCACTATGTTTTGCTAAAGTATCTTTTATTGCATCAAAGTGATTTTCTCGGTGAATTAAGCATTTTGACAAACTGCTTGCATCAAAATTCAATATTTTTTGCTGAACAGTCTTTTATTGCATCAAAGTGATTTTCTCTGCGAATTAAGCATTTTGACAAACTGCTTGCATCAAAATTCAATATTATTTGCCAAACTGTCTTTTATGGCATACAAGTGTTTACTCGGCGAATTAAGCATTTTGACAAACTACCTGCCTCAAAATTCACTATGGTTTGCTAAACAGTCCTTTAGGTCATAAAAGTGATTTTCTCGGCGAATTAAGTATTTTGACAAACTGCTTGCATCAAAATTCAATATTTTTTGCCAAACAGTCTTTTTTGGTATAAAAGTGATTTTCTCGGCGAATTAAGCATTTTTACAAACTGCTTGCATCAAAATTCAATGTTATTTGCCAAACAGTCTTTTATGGCATAGAAGTGCTTTTCTCGTCGAATTAAGCATTTTGACAAACTGCATGTATCAAAATTCACGATGTTTTGCCAAACAGTCTCTTATGGCAATGCAAATGTACTTCAAAATGATTAATGCGACGAGTTATTCACTAGTTTTCCAAAAATAATGATTGGGAAAAAATTGTACATTTTGATGCGAGCCGCTCGGAAAGAAAATAATTACTCAAAATGCTTAGCTCGCCAAGAATGTCACTTTCGTCCCTAAAATGAATGTTTGCCAAAAAATAGTTCGTATTGATGCAAGCCGCTTTGAAACCAAACGGAAAATACTCAAAATGCTTAACTCGCTGATAAAATCATTTCTTTGCCCAATAAGAATGTTGGGCAAATATTACTATATTTTTATGCAAGCCGTTCTGAAAAGCAACGGCTAAGTACTCAAAATGGTTAACTCGCCGAGAAAATCCACTTTTTGCCCGAAATGAATGTTTGGTAAAAGATAGTTAATTTTGATGCTAGCCGCGCTGAAATTAAATGCCGAAATACTCAAAACGCTTAACTCAACCGACAAAATCACTATTTTTACAAAAAGAAAGTTTGGCAAAAATAGTTAATTTTGATGCTAGCGGCTCTGACAAACATCAAAATGCTTAACTCGCCGAGAAAATCACTTGTATTCAATAAAGTATGTTTGGCAAAAAGTAGTAATTTGTGATGCAAGCTGTTGTGAAACAAAATGCCACTGCAGTCAAATTGCTTAACAGGCCGAGAAAATCACAGTTTTCACAAAAAGAAAGTTTGGCAAATATTACTATATTTTCAATCAAGACGTTCTGAAAGGCAACGGCTAAGTACTCAAAATGCTTAACTCGCCGTGAAAATCCACTTTTTGTCCAGAATGAATGTTTGGTAAAAGATTGTTAGTTTTTATGCTAGCCGCCCTGAAACAAAATAACGAGGTACTCAAAATGCTTAACTCGCCGAAATAATCATTTTTCGACCACAGAAACGCCTGTCTACCCATTACAATTGAATCCCCTGTGACTATAGCCCTACCAGACTTTTTCCCGCCCTTCTGTGCAGCAGAATCATTTTGATTGTGTCATGAGCTTGGCTACTACTGCCTTCCCTTGTGACACGGGTCTGGGATCTCCTGCCATTTTTACCCTTTACCTTAACTGATTACAAATATAGTATCAAATAATTAATAAGTGAAAGGAATAAAGTTTTTACTTACCAATCACAATACTCACCAACACACGAAGAGTTAAATTTCTCCCAGCAACTGCTAATTGGAGCACTTTCCTTGCCAGCCAATCAGGTCACTGCTTTGCTGTGATGTCACCCTTCAAGGTAAGTTTTCAAAGAGATAAACTTACCTTCCCGACAACTACGGTTGTTGATTTTTTGGTTAGAGGTAGGGAGGAAAACACTGAGGAAGTGTTTCGGGTTAAATTGTCACTTGACAACAGCCCCATCACAAATCACATTCAAATTAGACTGACCGCACGTAAACAAATCTCCCCGGAACAGTCAATCAGTAGCTCTGCTCTGCTGGATGCTTGCTTGCACTCGAACTGCTCGAATCTCTTTTGCAGGTACACCTTCAAATTAGGCTGACCGCACTGCACGTATGCAAATCTCTCCGGAACAGCCAATCAGTAGCTCTGCTGTGCTTCCCTTTGCTGGATGCTTGCTTGCACTCGAAGACCTCGGGTCTCTTTTGCAGGTACACCTTCAAATTAGTCTGACCACACTGCACGTATGCAAATCTCCCAGGAACAGCCAATCAGTAGCTCCGCTCCGCTGCCCTCTGCTGGATGCTTGCTTGCACTCGAACTCCTCGGGTCTCTTTTGCAGATACACCTTCAAATTAGGCTGACCGCACTGCACGTATACCAGCCGTTCAAAAAAGCCGCAAAGAACTAAAATGCTTAACGCGCATCAAAATCCTCTTTTTCTCCAAACTGAATGTTTACTAATAAAAAGTTAATTTTGATGCAAGCGGCTCTAAAAAAAAATCGAAACGCTTATCTCACCGAGGAAACCACTTTTATTCCATAAAGAAGTTTTGGCAAAAAGTAGCAAATTTTGATGCCAGGCGCTTTGAAACAAAATGCCAAATGCAAAATGCCAAATGCTTAACACGCGGTTCAAATCCACTTTTTTTCCCCAAAAAGAATGTTTGGCAAATATTACTAAATTTTCAGTCAAGACGTTCTGAACGGCAAAGTACTCGAAATGCTTTAGTCACAGGGAAAATACACGTTTTATGTCCAAAATGAATGTCTTGTTAGAAAAAAGTTAATTTTTTTTTGAACAAAAATATCGAAACGCTTAGCTCGCCGAGTAGACTACTTATATTCCATAAAGAACGTTTGGCAAAAAATAGTAAATTTTGATGGAAGCCGTTTTGAAACAAACTGCCAAAGTAGTCAAAATGCTTAACGCGCCGAGAAAATCACTTTTTTCACAAAAATAATGTTTGACAAATATTACTAAATTTTCAATCAAAATGATTACATCGCCGAGAAAATCAGTTTTTTTCACAAAAAATGTTTTACAAAGAATAGTAAATTTTGATGCAATCCAGTTTGAAACACAATGCAAATGTACGTCAAAATGCTTAATGCGACGAGTTATTCACTAGTTTTCCAAAAATAATGATTGGGAAAAATTGTACATTTTGATGCGAGCCGCTCGGAAAAAAAATAGTTTTCGCATTTTCCCCGTGTCTGCGTGGGCCTCACTCAGACAACCCAAAAAGATATGTAGAATAGATGAAATGGGAACGCCAAATTTCCCCATAATTGGAAAAAGCTAATTGGAGACTCTAAAAAATATTCTGACATAATTCTTGTTTTGAGTTTCCCCAAACATTTCATTTTCGTTCTACTTTACTGTGGGAAGACACTTGATTCATTTCCCTGGGCGTTTTTTTTCAGTAGTTAATTATCACTCATGTGCTTCACCATAACAGTGAATTCAACTTTTCGCAATGGTTGCCATGTACTGCGAGAAAAATAGTGCATCTGAAAATAATTCTTGAACATATTCCTTCCCGGTGACGGCAGGAAAAGATTTGTTTTCAAGATGGCGCCGGAGGGAGGCGACTCTCTGAGAGCTCTCCCCAACAGATCCACATTTTACTGAAATAATACTCGTTCTAATCTTTTAAAAATTAATTCTAAAACTAACATTATTACTAATCTCTCTCTTTTATCTTCTCTTGCAGGCTTGAACATCCTCCGAGGTCCTTGGATACATTTTGACCCGACCTGACCTCCGCGACCTGGAAGATCGGGCCCAAAACCGGAAGTGAAGCCCCGGCCTCGATTTGGAGCCGACACGGACATCGGAGCTCCGATCCCGACCTAACTACCGACGCCAGCTCCCGGACCGCCCGGCTCAGTCCCCGGAGCTCCCGACCCGACACCCGACGGCAAGACCCGGCCCAACGACCCGACCCGGAGAGGCCCGCCCAACAACCCGACATACCTGGTGATGGAAGAAAGAAAAATCCACGTGGAGGCCCGACCGGGCCTACTTCAGGATCCGACCCTAGGAGCGCCCAGGGAGGGAACAGACCACGGGACCCAGCTCACCCTAGTTCAGGAAGCACCTGCCCACGACCCAGGACCCCAGAAATGGCGGAGACCATGCGCGAGGAACCGAACGCGCTGCAAGGTATTCCCGCGCCGGCAGATCCATCCTGATCGCAAAATGCCCCCCAAGCAACCTCTCCACCTCAACCAGCGCCGGGATCCTGCCAGACGCGACCCCAGATACGTAAACAGCGCCCTGGTTACCACCAGCGCCCTGGACCCCGCCAGACGCAACTACCTACCTTCCACAAGGGCTGACGTGTCCAATAGGATCCCAGGAACATCCAGCAGCAGCGGCTGACCGAGGAAGTGAGGGAAACGCGGCAGTCTGCAGGTTAGACTGAAGCAACGCGGTTTAAAGACCTTCTCCCCAGCATACTCCTGGTAAACATGCAACCGAAAACAAGCTGGATGATCTTAACGCCAGACTTACCTCTCAGAGGGAAGTAAGAGACTGCTGTGTGCTCTGTTTCACAGCGACATGCTCCCACCCGCCTCAGCGGACTGTGCCATACAAACTGAAGGCTTCTCAATTCACCGGGCGGACCGCAAGGCATCATCAGGCAAAGCAAAGGGTGGAAGGGTGTGCCTCCTCATCAACTACTCCTGGTGCTTGGTTGTGGCGACCCTGGCGACCTACTGCTCCCCAGACCTGGAATACCTGACTGTGAAGTGCCGCCATACTATCTCCCACGTGAGTTCACTTCAGCCATTATCACAGCGGTCTACATCCCATCCCAGGCATAAGTGAGGAAGGCGCTGGACGAACTGCACACAGTTTTAAAGAACTGTGAAACAGAACACCCTTGTTCATCGTGGCCGGAGACTTCAACAAGGCCAACCTCAAGAGTGTACTGCCAAAATTCCACCAGCATATCTCTTGTCCCACCAGGGGCGACAACACTCTTGACCACTGCTACTCGAAAACCAAGGGCACCTACCGTTCCATCCCCCGACCGCACTTTGGGAAATCAGACCATAAGATGGTGCTCCTTCTCCCGGCATACAAGCAGAAACTCAAGCGGGAGAATCCAGCTGACAAAGTTGTGCAGTGCTGGTCCGAGAAGACAGAAGAGCTCTTACGTGACTGCTTAGAGACAGTGGACTAGTCCATATTTAAGAACTGAACGATCAACTTAAATGAGTATGCCACCACCGTCACAGACTTATTCAGCAAATGTGTTGGCGTCTGCGTGCCAAAGAAAGCAGTGACCCAGAGACAGTGGATCGTTCCTGGGACCTCAGCGCCGTGAGGTATCAGGGCTAACCCACTGCGCCACCGTGCTGCCCTCCACCCGATGTATTTATATTGTACACCTTGTGTTGCCCTATTATGTATTTTCTTTTCTCATTTTCTCATAGGGGCCTCACGGTAGCATGGTGGTTAGCATCAATGCTTCACAGCTCCAGGGTCCCAGATTCGATTCCTGGCTGGGTCACTGCCTGTGTGGAGTCTGCACGTCCTGCCTGTGTGTGCGTGGGTTTCCTCTGGGTGCTCCGGTTTCCTCCCACAGTCCAAAGATGTGCGGGTTAGGTAGATTGGCCATGCTAAATTGCCCGTAGTGTATGGTTAATGGGGGATTGTTGGGTTACGGGTATACGGGTACGTGGGTTTAACTAGGGTGATCCTTGCTCGGCACAACATCGAGGGCCGAAGGGCCTGTTCTGTGCTGTACTGTTCTATCTATCTATTTATTTTATTTTCAAGTGCTAATGATCTGTTTGAGCTGCTCGTAGAAATATGCGTTTCACTGTACCTTAGTACATAGAAAATAGAACCTTACAGCGCAGTACAGGCCATTTGGCCCTCGTTGTTGCGCCGACCGGTGAAACCCCTCTAAAGCTCATCTACACTATTCCCTTATCGTCCATATGCCTATCCAATGACCATTTGAATGTGTTTAGTGTTGGCGAGTCCACTACTATTGCTGCCGGGCATTCCACGCCCTTACTACTCTCTGAGTAAAGAATCTACCTCTGACATCTGTCCTATATCTATCTCCCCTCAATTTAAAGCTATGTCCCCTCGTGCTGGACATCTACCATCCGAGGAAAAAGGCATTCAATGTCCACCTTATGTAATCCTATGATCATCTTGTATGCCTCAATTAAGTCACCTCTTAACCTTCTTCTCTCCAACGAAACAGCCTCAAGTCCTTCAGCCTTTCCTCGTAAGATCTTCCCTCCATACCAGAACACATCCTTGTGAATCGCCTCTGTATCCTTTCCAATGCTTCCACATCCTTCCTATAATGCGGCGACCAGAACTGCACGCAATACTCCAATGCGGCAGCACCAGAGGTTGTGTACAACTGCAACGTGACCTCATGGCTCCGAAACTCAATTCCTCTACCAATAAAACCTAACACCGTCCGCCTTCTTAACAACCTTCTCAAACTGGGTGGCAACTTTCAGGGATCTATGGGCATGGACACCGAGATCTCTCTGATCGTCCACAATACCAAGAATCTTACCATTAGCCCAGTACTCTGCCTTCCTGTTATTCCTTCCAAAATGAATCACCTCACACTTTTCTGCATTAAACTCCATTTTCACACCTGTCAGCCCAGCTCTGCAGCTTATCTATGTCCCTCTGTAACTTGTAACATCCTTCTGCACTGTCACAACTCCACCGACTTTAGCGTCATCTGCAAATTGACTCACCCATCCTTCTGCGCCCTCCTCAGGTCATTTATAAAAATGACAAACAGCAGCGGCCCCAAAACAGATCCTTGTGTGCACCACTAATAACTGGACACCACCAGTCTGAACATTTCCCATCAATCATCACCCTTTTTCTTCTATCAGATCGCCAATTTCTGATCCAAACTACGAAAACATCCTGAATCCCATGCCTCTGTATTTTCTGCAATAGCCTACCGTGGGGAACCTTATCAAACGCTTTACTGAAATGCACGTACACCACATCAACTGCTTTACCCTCATCCACCTGTTTGGTCACCTTCTCGAAGATCTGAATAAGGGTTGTGAGGCATGACCTACCATTCACAAAACCATGTTGACTATCTCTCATCAAATTATTCATTTCCAGATGATTATACATCCTATCTCTTATAAACCTTTCCAAGACTTTTCCCACAACAGAGGTAAGGCTCACTGGTCTATAGTTACCAGGGTTATCTCTACTCCCCTTCTTGAACAAGGGGGACAACATTTACTATCCTCTAGTCTTCTGGCACTATTCCTGTAGACAAAGATGACTTAAAGATCAAATCCAAAGGCTCAGCCATCTCCTCCCTAGCTTCCCAGAGAATCCTAGGATAAATCCCATCCGGCCCAGGGGACTTATCTATTTTCACACTTTCCTGAATCGCTAACACCTCTTCCTTATGTACCTCAAGCCCTTCTAGTCTAGTAGCCTGTATCTCAGTATTCTCCTCGACAACATTGTCTTTTTCCTGAGTGAATACAGGCGAAAAATACTCATTTAGCATCTCTCCTATCTCCTCGGACAACACGCACAACTTCCCACTACTGTCCTTGATTGGGTCTACTCTTATCCTAGTCATTCATTTATTCCTTGATCCTACCTGGCAAAGACTTCTCATGTCCTCTCCTGGCTCTTCTTAGCTCTCTCTTTAGAGCCTTCCTAGCTAACTTGTAACTCTCAGGCGCCTTAACTGACAATCACGTCTCATCTTTACATAAGCCTCCTTCTTCCTCTTGACAAGTGTTTCAACTGCTTTAGTAAACCATGGTTCCCTCGCTCGGCCACTTCCTCCCTGCCTAACAGGTACATACATATCAAGGACACGCAATAGCTGTTCCTTGAACACGCTCCACATTTCCATTGTGCCCATCCCCTGCAGTTTTCTTCTCCAGCTGGTGCATCCTAAGTCTTGCCTCATCGCATCATAAATGCCTTGCCCCAGATATGACTTGCCTTGCGGTATATACCTATCCCTTTCCATCACTAAAGTAAACGTAATTGAATTATGGTCACTATCACCAAAGTGCTCACCTACCTCATAATCTGACACCTGTCCTGATTCATTACCCAGTACCAAATCCAATACGGCCTCGCCTCTCATTGGCCTATCTACATACTGCGTCAGGAAACCCTCCTGCACACATTGGACAAAAACGGAACCAACTAAAGTACTCGAACTATAGTGTTTCTAGTCAATATTTGGAAAGTTAAAGCCCCCCATGCCAACTACCCTGTAACTTTCACTCCTATCCAGAATCATCTTTGCAATCCTTTCCTCTACATTTCTGGAACTTTTCGGAGGCCGATAGAAAACCCCTAACGGGGTGACCTCTTCTTTCCTTTTCTTAACTCAGCCCATACTACCTCAGTATTCGAATCCTCATCAAATGTCCTCTCAGCCACCGTAATACTCTGCTTGACTAACAATGGCACCCTCTCTAACCACCTTCCATGAGCTTACTGAATATCTAACCCCCGGCACCTGCAACAACCATTCCTCACCCTGCTCTATCAATGTCTCCGAAATGGCCACTACATCGAAGTCCCAGGTACCAACCCATGCCGCAAGCTCACCCACCTTAATCCGGATGCTCCTGGCATTGAAGAAGACGCACTTTAAACCACCTTTCTTCCTGCCGGTACACTCCTGCAACTTTGAAACGTTACTCATGACCTCACTACTCTCAACTTCTTGTGTACTGGAGCTACAATTAAGATTCCCAATCCCCTGCTGAACTAGTTTTAACCGTCCCGAAGAGCATTAGCAAACCTCCCCCCCAGAATATTAGTACCCCTCTGGACCAGGTGTAGACCATCCCGTTTGTAGAGGTCCCACCTACCCCAGAATGAGCCCCAAATGTCCAGGAATCTGAAAGCCTCCCTCTTGCACTATCCCTGCAGCCACGTGTTCAACTGCTATCTCTCCCTATTCCTCGACTCGCTAGCACGTGGCACGGTTAACAACCCAGAGATAATAACTCTATTTGTCCTGGATCTAAGTTTCCACCCTAGCTCCCTGAATTCCTGCCTTACATCCCTATCCCTTTTCCTACCTATGTCGTTGGTACTTATGTGGACCACGACTTGGGGCTGCTTTCCCTCCCCTTCAGGATCCCGAAAACACAATCCGAGACATCGCGGACAATGGCACCTGGGGTGCAACACACCAGCCGCGAGTCTCTCTCGTTCCCACAGCATCTCCTAGCTTTCCCCCTGACTATGGAGTCTCCAGTGACTATGTTCCACTCCTCCCCACCTTCCCTTCTGTGCAGCAGGGCCAGCCTCTGTGCCAGAGACCTGTACCCCATGGTTGACCCCTGGTAAGCCCCCCCCCCAACAGTATCCAAAGTGGTATACCGTTACGAAGGGAAACGACCACATGGGATCTCTGTACTTACTGCTTCCCCCCTACCCCTCTCATCGTCACCCATCTATCTTTATTCTTTGGCGTAACTGCCTCCTGAAGCTTCTATCTATGATGCACCTCTGCCTCCCGAATGATCCGAAGTCATCCAGCTCCAGCTCCAGTTCCCTAACACGGTTTTTGCAAAGCTGGAGTTGGGTGCACTTCCCACAGATGAAATCAGCAGGCAGACTGACGGCGTCCCTCACCTCGAACATTCTGCAGGAGGAGCATTGTACTGCCTTCTCTGCCATGCCCTCTAGATAAAAAACAAGAAAAAGAAAGGAAGAGTTTACCTGATATTCCCTCAACCCCTTGGTTAGAGGAGGTGGAAGGGTGGGGGACACTACATGTGTAGTGTCTCGGGTTTAGCAACTGCCCGACTTATATACAGGTACTCACCTTCCCGACAGGCCCCTGCTCTCGCCGAAAACACGGAGGCCGCTCCCGCTGAACGGCAAGCAAAGTTAAAGGTCCACACACACCTTCACGACAGGCCCATGCTCCCGACGAAAATCCGGAGGCCGCTCACGCTGAAAGGCAAGCAAGTTTAAAGGCGCACACTCACCTTCCCGACAGGCCCCTGATCCCGCCGAAAATCCGGAGCAAAGGTGGCGGAGTTTGGATCATTGGGGACATTTAAGCGACTCTTGGACAGGCCCATGGACAGCAGTAAATTGAAGGGGTGTAGGTTAGGTTGCTCTTAGATTAGGATAAAAGATCGGCACAACATCTTAGGCCGAAGGGCCTGTACTGTAGTGTTCCATGTTCCATGTTCCATGTTCCATGTTCCATGTTCTCACACCCCACTCAGACTCATCCCAGCCAATAAGGTGGCAGCACGGAGAGCGGCCCCAGATTCAGCGACATTGAGCTCGAGACCCTGCTGGACGCAGTGGATGAGATGCGGCCACACTGTACGCAGAGATAGGAATGAAGCTGCCACCGCTGCCGCACACCAGCCCTGGGCACAGGTGCCAGAGATGGTGAGCGCCGTGGATTCAGTGCCACAACAAAATGCCAACGTCCTCAGGGCGGCCAGGGTTTGTCGGCAGCATTGTGCCCCTGGCATCAACCCCCGTCCCAAACAACCCTAATCCGCCCCCTCCACCCGCCACCTCTGTTCACGCACGTCCGCACTGCATCACATGTCGGCACCCATAACGGCCGCTATGGTCGGGAGCCCTGGACACGAAGGCCACCAGCTCATCACCCCCTGTACTGCATGAATCTGACTTCTTAACACTGTGATCATTCTGTACCCCCGCCCCCCATAAAATTGAGCCATATCCACCGCCGGTGGAAAAGGACCAGAGAGACTCTGCCGGACATGCGGTCCCTCACTGTGGTAGAGCAGTGAGACATGGTCGGCGGGCCTGGAGAGAGGGCAGCCACCCCACAACCCGATCCTAACCCAATAGTACTGATGAAGACACGAACAGTGACGGGAAACCTCGCATTGCCGGCCGGACACCACGGAGCCCATCCATGTCCGTGTACAACACAGATTTCTCATCACAAGCGGCTCCAGCACTCCTCACCATCCCGGAGAAACTCACCTCGATTGCGCACCAGGGTGATCAGGCGCCTGGGACAGTATCTAGTGCTCAACACACCCGTGTAGCGATAGATGATGTGGAGGTGGGAAGCAGCGAGGGGGCGGATGGTCGGAGTGCGGCCTAACCTCAGGGACTCACTGCCGTCCAGAGGGGTGCGGGGTTTCTGGAAATTTAGGTCCCATCAATGGTGGAGATTCATTCCCCAGAGACAGGATCTACATGAGGGGGTGGCAGCAACCACCAGCGCATGCAGTGCAGCTGGCTTATCCCAGCCACCTGCAGGGACAGGGAGGGCGTGCCACCAGGTCAACAGTACATTAAGTGTTGGAAGGTTTGGGGGAAGACATTTACGACCGCAGGTCTTGATGTGCAGGGCGTCAGGTAGACTGGGTGGCCAAGGCAGATGACAGGACTGCCCTCTCACGGGAGCCATGTACCAGAGCCACCTGGACATTACAACGGTGCGCCAGAGTGTCTCCCAGTCGCAGCGGGCCCTGGCTGAGGGCATCGGCGTCATTGCCCAGGCGTTCCCCGCAATGAGCCTGTTTCAGATGGAGGTGACACAGGCATTGGCTGAGGTTGCAAAGACCCAGAAGGAGGTGGCGCGCAGGCACTGGCTGAGCCGGCACACAATGCGCAATGGCTGAGAACATTGAGGCCCACGGCGGGACGGAAGCGGGTTTTATGCCCCAAAAAAACCGTTTCAGAGTCATCATTTGATTTCTAATGCCCAGATGTTCTTAGTTAATTGATGTCAAATATCTCTGCGTGACGGTTTTACTTTTAAAACAAACTGAATGCTGATCTATGGAATTGTGGAGCAGGCTGAGATGATTGGCTTTGAAGTAATTGGCACATTGGCATAAGATTTGAATTGAGGCAATGAAGAGGGCATTGGATGATTAGTTGAAGCAAAGCAATATGCAGTGAAAGAGGAGGCATGAAGGTTGATTAAGGTGGGAAATAGTTAGTGGGAAATGAGGACTAGGGAACTGTGTATGGTTGTTGGTTGTATGGGTATTATATATTTTGTTATTTTTTTCCTCCATAAAAGTTTTGTTCAAACTATAGGGATTCTAAGATTCTAAGGTCGGCGCAGGTTATTTTCTGAGGGCGGAGGAGGCTGAGGGCTCACCAATGCTCATGGGCATTGGGGGTATCACACTCACGCAGCTGATCGGTCATGGGGAAGGCACTATCACACAATCAGACAGCTTGGGAGGGTTTAAACTAATGTGGCAGGGGGATGGGAACCGATGCAGGAAGTTGGAAGGTAGTAGAACAGGGAAAGAAGCAAAAGGAAGTAAGGGGAAAAGTGCAAGGCATAGTCAAAAATCTAAAAGGGCGACAGTACAAGGTACAGTGACTGAGGGGAGCTCAGTGAATAGGCCCAGTAATAACAAAAGGAATAAAACTGGAGATGTGAATATTCAAAACAGAGGTAAAAAAAACCAACATAAGTGTACTTTACCTGAATGCTCGTAGTATTCGGAATAATGTTAAATGATTGATGGCACAAATCATCGTAATGACTATGATTAGTGGCCATTACTGAAAACATGGTTAAAGGATGGTCACGACTGGGAGTTAAATATCCGAGGGTATCAAACTATTCGGAAGGACAGAGTGGATGGTAAGGGAGGTGGTGTTGCTCTGTTATTTAAGGATGACATCTGGGCAATAGTAAGGGATGACATCGGTGCTATGGAGGATACGGTTGAATCCATTTGGGTGGAAATCAGGAATAGTAAGGCGAAAAAGTCACTGATAGGAGTAGTCTATCGGCCACCAAATAGTAACGATATGGTGGGGCAGGCAATAAACAAATAAATAATTGATGCATGTAGAAATGGTACAGCAGTTATCATGGGGGATTTTAATCTACATGTCGATTGGTTTAACCAGGTCGGTCAAGGCAACATTGAGGAGGAGTTTATAGAATGTATCCGAGATAGTTTCCTAGAACAGTATGTAATGGAACCTACGATGGAACAACCGGTCCTAGATCTTGTCCTGTGTAATGAGACAGGATTTATTCATGATCTCATAGTTAGGGATCCTCTCGGAAGGAGCGATCACAATATGGTGGAATTTAAAATACAGATGGAGGGTGAGAAACTAAAATCAAATACTAGTGTTTTGTGTTTAAACAAAGGAGATTACAAGGGGATGAGAGAAGAACTAGCTAAGGTAGACTGGGAGCTAAGACTTTATGGTGGAACAGTTGAGGAACAGTGGAGAACCTTCCAAGCGATTTTTCACAGTGCTCAGCAAAGGTTTATACCACAAAAAGGAAGGACGGAAGAAAGAGGGAAAATCGACCGTGGATATCTAAGGAAATAAGGGAGAGTATCAAATTGAAAGGAAAAAGCATATAAAGTGGCAAGATTGCTGGGAGATTAGAGGACTGGGAAATCTTTAGGGGGCAACAGAAAGCTACTAAAAAAGCAATAAAGAAGAGTAAGATAGAGTATGAGAGTAAACTTGCTCAGAATATAAAACAGACAGTAAAAGTTTTTACAAATATATAAGACAAAAAAGAGTGGCTAAGGTAAATATTGGTCCTTTAGAGGATGAGAAGGGAGTTTTAATAATGGGAAATGAGGAAATGGCTGAGGAACTGAAAAGGTTTTTTGGGTCGGTCTTCACAGTGGAAGACACAGCGACTGATAGAAATGAGGCTATGACACGTAAGGACCTTGAGAGGATTGTTATCACTAAGGAGGGAGTGATGGGCAAGCTAATGGGGCGAAAGGTAGACAATTCTCCTGGCCCTGATGGAATGCATCCCAGAGTGCTAAAAGAGATGGCTAGGGAAATTGCAGATGCACTAGTGATAAGTTACCGAAATTCACTAGACTCTGGGGTGGTCCCGATGGATTGGAAATTAGCAAACGTGACGCCACTGTTTAAAAAAGGAGGTAGGCAGAAAGCAGGAAATTATAGGCCAGTGAGCTTACCTTCGGTAGTAGGGAAGATGCTGGAATCTATCATCAAGGAAGAAATTGCGAGGCATCTGGATAGAAATTGTCCCATTGGGCAGACGCAGAATGGGTTCGTAAAGGGCAGGTCATGCCTAACTAATTTAGTGGAATTTTTTGAGGACATTACCAGTGCAGTAGATAACGGGGAGCCGATGGATGTGGTATATCTGGATTTCCAGAAAGCCTTTGACAAGGTGCCACACAAAAGGTTGCTGCACAAGATAAAGGTGCATGGCATTAAGGGTAAAGTAGTAGCATGGATAGAGGATTGGTTAATTAATAGAAAGCAAAGAGTTGGGATAAATGGGTGTTTCTCTGGTTGACAATCAGTAGCTAGTGGTGTCCCTCAGGGATCCGTGTTGGGCCCACAATTGTTCACAATTTACATAGATGATTTGGAGTTGGGGACCAAGGGCAATGTGTCCAAGTTTGCAGATGACACTAAGATGAGTGGTAAAGCGAAAAGTGCAGAGGATACTGGAAGTCTGCAGAGGGATTTGGATAGGTTAAGTGAATAAGAACATAAGAACATAAGAACTAGGAGCAGGAGTAGGCCATCTGGCCCCTCGAGCCTGCTCCGCCATTCAATGAGATCATGGCTGATCTTTTGTGGACTCAGCTCCACTTTCCGGCCCGAACACCATAACCCTTAATCCCTTTATTCTTCAAAAAACTATCTATCTTTACCTTAAAAACATGTAATGAAGGAGCCTCACCTGCTTCACTGGGCAAGGAATTCCATAGATTCACAACCCTTTGGGTGAAGAAGTTCCTCCTAAACTCAGTTCTAAATCTACTTCCCCTTATTTTGAGGCTATGCCCCTAGTTCTGCTGTCACCCGCCAGTGGAAACAATCTGCCCGCATCTATCCTATCTATTCCCTTCATAATTTTAAATGTTTCTATAAGATCCCCCCTCATCCTTCTAATTTCCAACGAGTACAGTCCCAGTCTACTCAACCTCTCCTCATAATCCAACCCCTTCAGCTCTGGGATTAACCTAGTGAATCTCCTCTGCACACCCTCCAGCGCCAGTACGTCCTTTCTCAAGTAAGGAGACCAAAACTGAACACAATACTCCAGGTGTGGCCGCACCAACACCTTATACATTTGCAACATAACCTCCCTAGTCTTAAACTCCATCCCTCTAGCAATGAAGGAAAAATTCCATTTGCCTTCTTAATCACCTGTTGCACTTGTAAACCAACCTTCTGTGACTCATGAACTAGCACACCGAAGTCTCTCTGAACAGCGGCATGCTTTAATATTTTATCGTTTAAATAATAATCCCGTTTGCTGTTATTCCTACCAAAATGGATAACCTCACATTTGTCAACATTGTATTCCATCTGCCAGACCCGATCCCGTTCACTTAACCTATCCAAATCCCTCTGCAGACTTCCAGTATCCTCTGCACTTTTCGCTTTACCACTCATCTTAGTGTCATCTGCAAACTTGGACACATTGCCCTTGGTCCCCAACTCCAAATCATCAATGTAAATTGTGAAAAATTGTGGGCCCAACACGGATCCCTGAGGGACACCACTAGCTACTGATTGCCAACCAGAGAAACACCCATTTATCCCAACTCTTTGCTTTCTATTAATTAACCAATCCTCTATCCATGCTACTACTTTACCCTTAATGCCATGCATCTTTATCTTATGCAGCAACCTTTTGTGTGGCACCTTGTCAAAGGCTTTCTGGAAATCCAGATATACCACACCCATCGGCTCCCCGTTATCTACTGCACTGGTAATGTCCTCAAAAATGGGCTAGGGTCTGGCAGATGGAATACAATGTTGACAAATGTGAGGGTATCCAATTTGGTAGGAATAACAGCAAACGGGATTATTATTTAAACAATAAAATATTAAAGCATGCCGCTGTTCAGAAAGACTTGGGTGTGCTAGTGCATGAGTCACAGAAGGTTGGTTTACAAGTGCAACAGGTGATTAAGAAGGCAAATTGAATTTTGTCCTTCATTGCTAGAGGGATGGAGTTTAAGACTAGGGAGGTTATGTTGCAATTGTATAAGGTGTTAGTGCGGCCACACTTGGAGTATTGTGTTCAGTTTTGGTCTCCTTACTTGAGAAAGGTCGTACTGGCGCTGGAGGGTGTGCAGAGGAGATTCACTAGATTAATCCCAGAGCTGAAGGGGTTGGATTATGAGGAGAGGTTGAGTAGACTGGGACTGTACTCGTTGGAATTTAGAAGGATGAGGGGGGATCTTATAGAAACATTAAAAATTATGAAGGGAACAGATAGGATAGATGCGGGCAGGTTGTTTCCACTGGCGGGTGACAGTAGAACTAGGGGACATAGCCTCAAAATAAGGGGAAGTAGATTTAGGACTGAGTTTAGGAGGAACTTCTTCACCCAAAGGGTTGTGAATCTATGGAATTCCTTGCCCAGTGAAGCAGTTGAGGCTCCTTCATTACATGTTTTTAAGGTAAAGATAGATAGTTTTTTGAAGAATAAAGGGATTAAAGGTTATGGTGTTCGGGCCGGAAAGTGGAGTTGAGTCCACAAAAGATCAGCCATGATCAAATTTAATGGCGGAGCAGGCTCGAGGGGCCAGATGGCCTACTCCTGCTCCTAGTTCTTATGTTCTTATGTTCGTATATCATATACTTTGCAGTGGAGAAGAAGGCCATTCGGCACATCGAGTCTGCACCGGTTCTTGGAAAGAGCACCCTACCCAAGCCACATCTCCACCCAATCTCCATAACCCATTAACTCTACCTGAACTTTTTGGACACTAAGGGTAGTTTAACGTGGCCAATCCACCTAAACTGCACATCTTTGGACTGTGGGAGGAAACCGGAGCACCGAGAGGGAACTGACACAGACATGGGGAGACCCTGCAGACTCTGCACAGACAGTGACCCAGCGGAGAATCGAACCTGTGACGCAACTGTGCTAACCACTGTGCTAACGTGCTACCCACATCGTCTATATGGGGAGCACCGACGCCCAGTAAATCGGCCGCGGAGGATTCCTACACACCCTTCTGATCATCTATGGAGGAATAACACACCAAGCTGATCGGCCATGGGATTATTACAAACTCACAGCTCATAGGCCATGGCGAGTTACAAGCATCCAGCTGATCAGCCATGGAGGGATCATACACACACAGCTGATCGGCCATGTGGGAGGTACACACACCCGACAATGGGGAAGTTACAGGCAACCAGCTGATCGAACAGAGGGGGGGGGGGGGAGTCACATACAAACAGGTGATTGGCGATGGGGGAGTTCCAAACTCCCAGCTGATCGGCGAAGGTTTCGTCACACACACCCAGCTGATCGGCCATGGTGGAGTGACAAGCACCTTAGAAATTGACTATGAGGGAGTCATACATACCCAGCTGATCGTCCGTGGGTATTCAAATGCACTCAGCTGATCTGGCATGATGGAGACACACACACAACTGAATATCGGGGGAGGCACACACACACAGATGGTCGGCCATGGGGTGAGTAGCACACACACAGCTGATTGGCAATGGAGGAGTTACACTGTCTCAGCTAATCGGCGATTGGGGAGTCACACAACCCAGCGTCTCGGCCATTAGGAGTCACACACACAGTTGATTGGCCGTGGCGGAAGTCAGACACACCCAGCTGATCAGCCATGTTGGAGGCCATTCCACCCTGCTGATCGGACATGGGGGATTCACAAACACCCAGGTGATAGTCAATGGCGGAATCACACACCAAGCTGATCGGCCATTGGAGAGTCACTGCCGCACATCTGATCGGCCAAGGGGTTCTCACAAGCAGCCAGCTGAACTGTCATGGGGGAGTCATAGACATAAAGATGATCTGCCACGTGGGGCGCACATAAACCCAGTTGATCGTCCATTGGGTGTGTCATACACACCCAGCTGATTGTCCATGGAGCATTCACAGACTAAATCGCTGACTTTGAAAGCAAACCAAGGCAGGCCAGCAGCACGGTTCAATTCCCGAACAGCCTCCACGAACAGGCGCCGGATTGTGGCGACTAGGGGCTTTTCACAATAAATTCATTTTTTTTCATTGATCAGCCATGGTGGAGGCACGTACTCCCAGCTCAGCGGCCATGTGGGATCCCAAACACCAAGCTGTTCGGCTGTGGGGGGAGTCACACACACACAGATAACGGCAATAGGGGAGGTCAACTTAAGAAGCTGGCTAGCCACGGGGGAGTCAAAAGCACCCTGCTAATAGGCCATGGGGGGGGGGAGGGGTCACACGTACACAGCTGATTGGACAAGCGAGAGGTGCGCACATCCAGCTAATCGGCTATGGGGAGAGTCACAGGCACCCAGCTGATGCGCGATGGAGTGGGAGTCCCTCGCAGAGCTGATCGGCCAATGGGGCGTCACATCCACCCAGCTCATGTTCCATTGGGGAGTCAGACACACGCAGCTGATTGGTAATTGGGAAGGCACACAAACCCAGGTGATCACCGATGGGGGAATCACACATCGAGCTAATCGGCCATTGCAGAGTCACACACGCCCATCTGATGGGGCATGCGTTTCGCACAAGCATCCAACTCATAGGCCTTGGGGAATCACAAGCACCCAGCTCATAGGACTCTGGGGAGTTCACAAGCACCCAGGTGATCAGCCATGAGTGAGTCACACACATAGCTGATTGGTCATAAGGGAGGCACACACACTCACAGCTTATTGGCCATATGGGAGGCTGAGACACACAGCTGAACAGCAATGGGTGAAGCACAAACATCCAACTGATCGGCCACGGGGGAGGCACACACACCAAGTTCATCGGCCATTGTGGAGTCACATACATGCAGATGATCGGCCATGGGGGAGGCACACGCACCCAGGTGATCGAGCAGATGGGAGCAGAGCAGTCTCCCAGTTGAAATGAGATGAAAATCGCTTATTGTCACGAGTAGGCTTCAATGAAATTACTGTGAAAAGCCCGTAGTCGCCACATTCCGGCGCCTGTTCGGGGAGGCTGGTACGTGAATCGAACCGTGCTGCTGGCCTGCCTTGGTCTGCTTTCAAAGCCAGCGATTTAGCCCAGTATGCTAAACAGCCCCTTGCCTGGCTATGTGGGAGGCATACACTCAGCTGTTCGTCCATGGAGGAATCACGCACCGGTCTGATCGGCCAATGGGTAGTCACACACACCCAGTTGATTGGCCTAGTGGTTCTCACAAGCACCCAGCTGATTGGCCATCGGTGAGTCACACCCACCCAGCTATTCGGCCAAGGAGGAGGCATAAACACCCAGTTGATCGGCCATGTGCAGCAACACACACCCAGCTAATCATCAGTGGGGAGGCAAACACATCCACTGATCTGACATGGGGGGAGTCACACGACCCCACCTGATTGACCATTGGGAGGAGTCACTCTCCGAGCTGATCGGCCATTGGAGAATCACACACACCCAGCTCATCGTCCATTGGGGAGTCACACACACAGATGATCGACCATAGGAGAAGGCACACACACACACACAGCTGATCGGCCGTGGGTGAGGCACACGCACCCAGCTGGTCTGCCAAGGGGAAGGCACAAACTGCCAGCTGATCGGCATGGGGGAGGCACACACGCCCAGTCAATAACCCATGGGGGAATCACGGAAACCCAGTTGATCGGCCATGCGGTAGTCAGACGCACCTTGCTGAAGAGCCATGGGCGGAGTTACACATACCCACCAAATCGGACATGCAGACATCCAGCTGATCGGCTATGGGGAGTGTTACAGGCACCCAGCCGCCGATGGCGATTGAAGAATCCTGCACACGCAGCTGATTGGCCATTGGCGAGGCCCCAAAACTCATGTGATCGTGCAAAGATTTCTCACACGCATCCAGCTCACAGGCCTTGAGGGTGCCACAAGAACCCAGCTGATCAGCCATGGGGTAGTCTCGTGCACACACAGTAAAGGTGTGTGTGTGTGATTCAGACATTCTCCACGAGATGGTATATTGGTAAAGGTGTGTGTGATTCAGACATACTCCACTAGGGGGTAGATTGGTAAGTGTGGGTTTGTGAGATTCTGATATTCTCGATTGTGGATAGATTGGTAACGATGTGTGTGTGTAATTCTGACATTCTCCACTCGAGAGTAAATTGGGAGAGATGAATGTGTGAGATTCTGACATTCTCCAGCAGGGGGCAAGTTGAAAACAATTCTGGATGTGTCAATCTCTGCAAAGTCTGCACAATAAGTCTAGAATCTGTTCGCTTTCTCCTTTCAGCACAGTTTTGAAATCAATCTCGGTGCCACTTCACCTTTCAATGTTCACTTTGGATCTTTGTTATCGTTCGCTAAACAGCCATCATTCCATATAGACAACATTGGACTGAGGGAGGTGGAAGTAAGGATGCATGGTAGATTGTTCCGATATCAAAGCATTCCCATGATACCCTTCTGGAAATTGGTACCAGGGTTTTCTCTGCATTGTAATGGCGTCACTAACCTGATTGGAATTGCAAGTTATTTTTGCAGCTGCACATTTAGAAACTAGGTTTCCAAATGTTTCACTTAACCAAATGTGTCAGACGTTACATGTTTAATGTCCTCTGTGTCTTTAAATTGCTTCAAATATTGCACCACAGTTGAATCTGTTTGATTGTGGTTCATGCATTTGTAATTCATAAAGTCAGTTAAAGGCAAGCTATCGTTGAGTTTGTTTAGCTAGTGTGTGGAAGCAGATTCTACATTTCCAATCAGTGATACAGGTTGATGCTAACAGCAGGAAGTCCCCCATAAAGAGCTCCTGTTGACAGGACAGAATAAAGAAAGTTTCTCCGGTAAGAAATCTCCGAATCTGTTAGAAATATCTTCCAAATGCCTACTTCTTTCAGCACTCGGCCTCCATTCCGTTTAATTGAACAGTAGATGAGCCAGAGACTGAATATTCGGGTTGAAAATAGATTGAGGCACGCGTACAGTCACACATCAGATCCTGTGGACGTTGCTCTTCTAAAATTTCTGGACAGGGACTTCCGGTAGCGGCAATGACCAGCTGAGCCGCACGTTCGGAGGCTCCCGAAAAAATGGACTTCGGGGCTTTTTTAAAGGCCCCCAACAGAGCTTAAGAGGCAAATCCAGACGGGGGAAGAGGCCAGCAGTTTCCCCAGAGGTCCCATGGTGCAGACCAGGAGCGGAGCAGGGAGAGAATCGGGAGGAAAAACCTTTGAAAAAAATCGGGACCCGCAGGACAAAATGGCGGCCGGCGAAAGTTTTGAAGAACTGAAGAAGTGGGTCCAGACGCCTCTTCCAGGATCTGAAAGTGGAGCTGCTGGAGTCCATCAAGGTAACCAACAGGGAACTGATGGAGACCCAGACAGCCCAGGGGGCTGCGATCCGGGAGCTGCAGCAGCAAGCCGCCGAGAGGGAGGACGAGGTCGTGGCTGTGGTGGGGAAGGTGGAGGTGCATGAGGGGCTCCATAAAAGATGGCAGGAGCGGTTCGAGGAGTTGGACAACCGGTCGAGGAGGAAGAATTTACGGATCCTGGGCCTCACGGAGGGGCTGGACGGGTCGGACCTAGCAGCCTATGTGGTGATGATGCTGAACACGCTGATGGGGGCTGGGTCCTTCCAGGGGCCCCTGGAGTTGGAGGAGGCCCACAGAATTCTGGCTAGGAGGCCCAAGCCGAACGAGCCGCTGCGGGCGGTGTTGGTAAGGTCCACCGGTTTGTGGATCGTGAGTATGTGCTCCGGTGGGCCAAGAAGGAGCGGAGCAGCAAATGGGAGAACAGGGAGGTGCGGATCTTCCAGGACTGGTGCGGAGGTTACGAGGCGGAGGGCCGGGTTTAACCGGACGAAGGCAGTGCTCCACAGACGGAAGGTGAAGTTTGGAATGCTGGAGGCGGCGCGTCTGTGGGTCACCTTCCAGGATCGGCACCACTATTTTGAGTCCCCGGAGGAGGCGTGGGCCTTCGTGCAAGCCGAGAAACTGGACACAAACTGTGGGTCCCCCGGATGGGGGATGCTGTGGAATAATGTATTTCTTTATACTGTATGTGTATCTGCGGGGTTTAGGGTATGATGTGGGGTGGCCGTAGGGTGGGTGGGGTGATGCCGTAAGGGTGTTTTCTTTATGGGTTTTCTAGCAGGAGTTGGGTGGACGGGTTTGGACTGAGGGGTAAACGGGGTGTTTGGGGAGCTGGTGGGGGGGACTGACAATGGGAGTGGCCCTGGAGGAGGCTGGGCCCGGCAGGGCTAAAGCGCAGGCGTTCTGCGGGGTCCCCGCGCTGGGAGAGGGAGGGGGCGGGGTTTTCTTTTCTCGCGCAGGAGCGGGGGAGGGTGGACTGGTTGATGGGCACTATGGGGGAGGGGCAGTCCCACGTTGGGAGGAGCCGAAAGTAGGGCGGGTGCCGCCGTGGTCAGCAGAAGATAGCTGGCTCACGGGAGTGCTATAGAGGGGGGGGTGGGGCGCGGCTAGGAGGGGTACTAGCCTGGGGGGGGAGGGGGAGGGGGGGGTTACCGGGTTGCTGCTGAAACGGTCAGGAAGGAGCTGGAGGACGCAGGGAGTGCTGGAGGGGAGGAGGTGCCGCCGTGGGAAACTGGCAGAGCATGGGACGCTGGCCGGGGGTGGGCAAGGGATGGGGTATGGCAAATCGGCAGGGGGAGGGGGCAGGGAGCCCTCGGATCCGGCTGATAACCTGGACTGTGAGGGGGCTGAATGGGCCGGTCAAAAGGGCCCGAGTAGTTGCGCACCTGAAGGGACTGAAGGCGGATGTGGCCATGCTCCAGGAGACACACCTGAGAGTGGTGGACCAGGTCCGGCTGAGAAAGGGGTGGGTGGGCCAGGTATTCCACTCAGGGCCTGACGAGAAGAGTAAAGGTGTGGCGATCCTGGTGGGGAAGAAGCTGTCGTTTGAGGCGTTGAAGGTGGTGGCTGACAGTGGCGGGAGGTACGTGATGGTGAGTGGCAAGCTGCAGGGGGAGCGGGTAGTGTTGGTGAATGTTTATGACCCAAATTGGGATGATGCGGGGTTCATGCAGCGTATGCTGGGCCGCATTCCGGACCTGGAGGTGGGGGGTCTGATCATGGGGGGAGACTTTAACACTGTGCTGGATCCCCCATTGGATCGATCCAAGTCCCGGACGGGTAGGAGGTCGGCGGCGGCAAAGGTGCTGAGGGGATTTATGGACCAGATGGGGGGGGGGGGGGGGTGGACCCTGGGAGGTTTGAGAGGCTAAGGGCCAGGGAATACTCGTTTTTCTCCCATGTACATAAGGCATACTCGAGGATTGCCTTTTTTGTCCTGAGCAGGGGGCTGGTGCCGAAGGTGGAGGAAGTGGAATACTCCGCCATTGCCATTTCAGACCATGCCCCGCACTGGATGGACCTCGGGCTGGGGGAAGAGAGGGACCAACGTCCGCTCTGGCGCATGGAGGTGGGGCGGCTGGCTGAGGAGGAGGTGGCCGGGAGGGTCCGGGGGTGTATTTAGAGATACCTCGAGGCCAATGATAACGGGGAGGTTCGTGTGGGGACGGTCTGGGAGGCATTGAAGGCGGTGATGAGGGGGGAATCGATCTCCATCCGAGCCCATAGGGAGAGGGGGAGCAGAGGGAAAGGGAAAGACTGATAGGGGAGATGGTGCAGGTGGATAGGAGATATGCGGAGGCCCCGGAGGAGGGATTGCTGGGGGACAGGCGTAGCCTACAGGCCAGATTTGACCTACTGACGACCAGAAAGGCGGAAGCCCAGTGGAGGAAAGCACAGGGGCGGTGTATGAACACGGGGAGAAGGCGAGCAGGATGGTGGCGCACCAGCTCCGGAAGCGAGACACGGCCAGGGAGATTGGGGGAGTGAGGGATAGCGCTGGGAAGGTGGTGCGGAGGAGGGTAGAGCTCAATGGAGTCTTCAGGAACTTTTATGGGGAACTGTACCGCTCTGAGACCCCGGTGGAGGAGGGTGGAATGGGGCGCTTCCTGGACAGGTTGCGTTTCCCGAGGGTGGAAGAGGAGCGGGTGGAGGGACTAGGGGCACCGATCGAGTTGGAGGAGGTTGTCAAAGGGATAGGGAGCATGCAGTCGGGGAAGGCGCCGGGGCCGGACGGGTTTCCGGCGGAATTTTATACAAACTATTTGGACCTGTTGGGCCCCCTGTTGCTTCGGACCTTTAATGAGGCATGGGGGGGGGGGCTTTGCCCCGAACTATGTCGCGGGCGCTGATTTCCTTGACCCTGAAGCGGGACAAGGACCCTCTGCGGTGTGGATCATATAGGCCGATTTAGTTGCTGAACGCCGATGGCAAGCTGCTGGCAAAGATCCTGGCCACTGGAATAGAGGATTGTGTGCTGGGGTCATACGTGAGGTCCAGACGGGGTTTGTGAAGGGAAGGCAGCTGAACACAAATGGGCGAAGACTCCTCAATGTCATTATGATGCCGGCGGTGGAAGGGGAGGCGGAGATAGTGGTGGCGTTGGACGCGGAGAAGGCCTTCGATAGGGTGGAGTAGGAGTACTTGTGGGAGGTGTTGGAGAGGTTTGGGTTTGGGGAGGGGTTAATTCGGTGGGTGCGGCTGCTTTACGAGGCCCCGATGGCAAGTGTAGCAATGAATAGGCGGAGGTCGGAGTACTTTCGGCTGCATCGGGGGACGAAACAGGGGTGCCCCCTGTCCCCCTTGCTCTTCGCGTTGGCAATTGAGCCCCTGGCCATGGCATTCAGGGAGCCATGGAACTGGAGGGGCATGCTGCGGGGTGGGGAGGAGCATCGAGTGTCACTGTACGCAGACGACCTGCTGCTGTATGTGCCGGACCCGGTGGGGTGGATGCAGGATGTGATGAGGACCCTTGGGGAATTTGGGGGTTTCTCGGGGTCTAAGCAGAACCTGGGCAAGAGCGAGGTGTTTGTGGTGCATCCGGGGGATCAAGAGGAGGGGATTGGTAAGCTCCCACTGAAGCAGGCAGGGAAGAGCTTCAGGTACCTAGGGGTCCAGGTGGCTGGGAGTTGGGGGGCCCTGCACAAGCTCAACATCACAAGGTTGATGGAGCAGATGGAGGAGGAGTTTAAGAGGTGGGATATGTTACCGCTGTCACTGGTGGGGAGGGTGCAGACCGTTAAGATGACGGTGCTCCCGAGTTTTTTGTTCTTGTTCCAGTGCCTCCCCATCTTTATCCCAAAGGCCTTTTTCAGGAGGGTCAACAGCAGTACCACGGGTTTTGTGTGGGCACATGGGACTCCAAGGGTTCGAAGAGTGTTCTTCATTAGGTAGGGATGGGGGGGGGGGGCTGGCGTTGCTCAACCTCTGTGGGTACTACTGGGCGGCGATGGTGCGTAAGTGGGTAATGGACGAGGAGGGGGCAGCGTGGAAGAGGATGGAGGCGGCGTCTTGTGTGGCCTCGAGCCTGGAAGCGCTAGTAACAGCGCCGTTGCCGCTCCCTCCAACGAGGTATACCACGAGCCCGGTGGTGGCGGCTACCCTCAAAATATGGGGGCAATGGAGACGGCATAGGGGAGAAATGGGGGCTCGATAGAGGCCCCGATACGGGGGAACCATCGGTTCGCCCCGGGGAGCATTGATGGCGGATTTCTGGGCTGGCACAGGGCAAGGGTTAGGAGTTTGAGGGACCTGTTTGTGGAGGGGAGGTTCGCGAGCTTGGGGGAGTTAGAGGGGAAGTTTGGGCTCCCACCGGGGAACATGTTTAGGTACATCCAGGTGAGGGCGTTTGCCAGGCAGCAGGTGGAGGGGTTCCCCTTGCTGCCCCCACGAGGGGTGCGGGATAGGGTGCTCTCGGGGGTGTGGGTCGGAGGAGGGAGGATCTCGGACATATACCGGGTAATGCAGGAGGTAGATGAGGCCTCGGTGGAGGGACTGAAGGGGAAGTGGGAAGAGGAGCTGGGGGAGGAGATTGAGGAGGGGACGTGGGCGGATGCCCTGGAGAGAGTGAATTCCTCCTCTTCCAGTGTGAGGCTTAGCCTCATACAGTTCAAGGTGCTGCATGGGGCCCACATGACTGGGACAAGGATGAGTAGGTTTTTCGGGGGCGAGGACAGGTGTGCTAGGTGCTCGGGGAGCCTAGCAAACCACGCCCATATGTTTTGGGCGTGCCGAGCGTTGGGGGACTTTTGGAACGGGGTAGCAAAGACGGTGTCGAGGGTGGTGGGATCCAGGGTCGAGCCAGGCTGGGGACTCGCAATTTTTGGGGTTGCAGTGGAGCCGGGAGTGCAGGAGGTGATAGAGGCCGGGGTCCTGGCCTTTGCGTCCCTAGTAGCCCGGCGGAGGATCTTGCTCCAATGGAAGGATGTGAGGCCGCCAAGCGTGGAGGCCTGGATCTCGGATATGGCGGGGTTCATTAAATTGGAGAGGGTGAAATTTGCCCTGAGGGGATCAGTACAAGGGTTTTTCAGGCGTTGGCAGCCCTTTCTGGATTTCGTGGCGGAACGGTAGGGAAACAGGCCGACAGCAGCAGCAACCCGGGGGGGGGGGGAGGGGGGGGGGGGTAAGGATTGGGGGGAGGGAGAACTGTGCACAAGGGTTTGTGGAGGGTGCTATCTCTCTCCTTTGTTTTTTTTTTCTTTTCTCTTTTTCTTTGTTTTTGTTTCTTCCTTTTGTTTGAAGTTGCTCTTGAAGCTGGGGGGCAATGTTTATGGGGTGTTACCGCGGTTGTACGTTAATAGAGTTAAGATGTTTATATTTTGTATTTTGTAAAAATTTCATTAAAAATTATTTATAAAATATCTGGACAGTCTGGAATGCAGTAATTCACTGCACGGTCTCTGGGCGGACAGGAACTTGTTGATAGCTAATGCTGAACAGTGTGGCAGTGGGCCTCTGTGTGTCAATATGTGTGTGCGCGAGTGAGGGCTGTTTAGCCATAGAATCGATCAGTAATAATAATAACAACCGCTTATTGTCACAAGTAGGCTACACTGAGTTACTGCGTTCAAAGCCCCTAGTCGCCACATTCCGGCGCCTGTTCGGGGAACGCGGAATTGAAACCGCGCAGCTGGCCTTGGCTTGCCTTACAAGTCAGCTGTATAGCCCACTCCACTAAATCAGCCCCAGTAGAGAAGTGGTGCAAATGTGTGTGAGTGTGAGAGACTTTGCTTGTGAGTGATTGTGTGTCTGAGTTTCTGAGTGAGCGTGTGAGCTTGTGTGTGTGAGGTTGTCTGTGAGGTTTCATATGATTGCGAGTCAGTCTGCCTATGAGAGTTTGCGTGTTTGTTTGCAGGTGGAAGTTTGACTGCATGTGTGTGAGTATAAGTTTGTGAGTATGTACGTGTGTCTACGAGCATGCGAGTGCATAAGTGCTTCCCTATGAGTGCATGTGACTATGTGTTTGTGTACCTATACAACCGGAGCTGTTGGCTCCGTGGTTATGTGGGTTCAGTTCACAAGAGAGATGCCCATAGATATGCACACACAGGAACGGTCGACAGATAGTAAGCAGTGAATGGGAATAAACGGGTAATTTCAGAGTTGCAGGCAGTGACTTGCATGGTACCTTGGGGTTTCAGTGTTGGGTTCTAGATATTTACAATATATATTAATGATTTGGACGAAGGAATTGAATGCGACGTCTATGGCGGGGCTTACAGGAGATCACAGGCTGCAAAGCAAGCCCAGGCCGATTGTCTCGGGCTGGAGCATCCCTTCCCGATAAACTGAACAGATTGTATTCCGCTTTAAACAGTCAGCCAATACAACAGTGCCACCTGCCCCAACAGCCCTGGACACACCGATGCCCACTTTTACACCCTCAGAGGTAAGAGCTGCCTTCTTGAAAGTAAACTCGCGGAAAGCGACGGGCCCCGACGGTGTCCCTCAGAGCCTTCGCTGACCAGCTGGTGAGTGTATTCGAAGACATCTTCAACACTTCACTCCTCCTCTCCGATGTCCCTTCCTGCTTCAAGAACACCACCAGAATACCAAAGATGAAGAGGTAGCGTGGTTCAACGATTACTGACCGATGGCCCTGACATCTGTGTTCATGGAGTGCTTCGTGCGGCTAGTCATGAGATGGATCAATGCCACCCTCCCACGGCAACCGATCCGTAGCAGATGCTGCCTCTCTGGCTCTACAATCAACTCTCAAACTTCTCGACAGCAAGGACTCCTACGTCAGACTGCTGTTCATAGACTACAGCCCAGCTGCAGTACCATTATCCCGATAAGACGTAGAACCAATCTCTACAACCTTGGACTTGGCCCCTTACTATGCAGCTGGATCCTTGACTTCCTCACCAACAGGCCGCAATCTCTCAGAATAGGTAACAACACCTCCGCCACAATAGACCTCAACACCGGGGCCCTGCAAGGATGTGTGCTCAGACTCTACTGTACACCCTATACACACACGACTGTGTGGCAAGATACAACTCCAATTCAATCTATACGTTTGTGGATGATATGACTGTGGTGGGTCGTATCTCAAACAACGACGAATCAGACGACCGAAGGGAGGTAGATCACTTGGTTGCATGGTGTATCGACAACATCTCTCGAAATTCTGGAATGACCAAGGAACTGATCATCGACTTCAGGAAGCGTAGTACTACCCATCCTCTCGTCTACACCAATAGCTCCGAAGTGGAGATGGTCGATAGCTTTAAGTTCACCAACAGTCTGTCCTGCTCCACTCACATTGATGCAACAGTCAAGAATGCCACGTCTCTACTTCCGATGGAAGCTAAACAAATTCGGCATGTGTGAATCGGCTTTCACAAGCTTCTACAGATGTGCAACAGAGAGCGTCCTATCCCGCTGTTTTACAGCTTTCTATGGCAGCTACTCGGCCCAAGATCGCACGAAACTGCAGTGTGGTGGACTCAGCTTGGATAGCTTGATCTTGGTTTCGGACAATGCTCGGCACAACTTCGAGGGCCGAAGGGCCTGTTCTGTGCTGTACTGTTATCTGTTCTAAGTGTGTTTGGTCACTATATTAATGCTCTTTTAGTGTCTGTGTGTTTGGTCCGTTTATTAATTCTGTATTAGTGTCTGTGTTTGTTCAATTTATTTGAGAATAAGCACACACAAGACTCTTGACGTGCGGGAAAATATGGCGCTCCCACATGCTCTCAATCTGGGTACGGGGCAATAATACTGTAAGAACTGAAAAATCGTCAATTGTACTGTCCACAGCATCATGGTGTATTGTGGTATAAACTGCGACAGGGTCAAGTACAGATACAGACATAATGAGGACGAAAGCTGGAGAGAGGATGATAAAAATTGTAGTGTCCTTCATGAATCTTATTTAACAGACTGCCCTCCACAGTCCTCCCGCCGTTGATTTGGAATGATAACAAACTATTAGGTAACTTTATTTACAGATTTTAACTGAATGCAGAACAAAACCAGCGTTCATATTCCCGTTTCAGCCTCCCTGAACAGGCGTCGGAATGTGGCTTTTCACGATAACTTCATTGAAGCCTACTTGTGACATGAAGCGGTTATTATTATTAGAAATTAAACCACGATCAGGGGAATAAAGAGACAAGAATTCACGTGAGTGCGGCCGGTTATGTCCATTCATTCATCCTTTGGCTAATGGCCCTTTTCCAAAGATTCCTGGTCACATCGCGGTCTTCAAAATTCAAATTTCCGAGGATAGGAGAGGGCGAGAGATGCCAGTCGTTTCCAGACTCTGCTTCATAACTGATATTTTCGTCTCTCGTGTCTGGCTCATTGTCAGCTCTCAAACATATGCAGCAAAATCTCAACCTGTTTCTGTGTCTCTCTCGCTCAGTGTCTCTCTCTTTCTCCCTGAAAAGTCCTTCAGAAATCGACATCCCCAAGCTACTGTGAGAACATTCCGATTCAGTGTGTGACTTGGGTCACAGACAGATCCGCGCGGACTGACCCTTAAGGACACTGTATAACGGTTTTACTTTTTAATACAAACTGAATGCTGATCGATGGAATTGTGATGCAGGCTGAGATGACTGGCTTTGAAGTAATTGGTACATTGGCATAAGATTTGAATTGTGGCAATGAAGAGGG
Organism: Scyliorhinus canicula; assembly: GCF_902713615.1. Lineage (NCBI taxonomy): Eukaryota > Metazoa > Chordata > Chondrichthyes > Carcharhiniformes > Scyliorhinidae > Scyliorhinus > Scyliorhinus canicula. The sequence continues at coordinate 4,753,700 of NC_052174.1, forward strand.
ATGATTATTTGAAGAGAAGCAATGTGCAGTGAAAGAGGAGGCATGGAGGTTGATTAAGGTGGGAAATAGTTCGTGAAAATGAGGACTGGGGAACTGTGTACGTAACCCACGTTGGCTGGGTTTGGTTGTTGGTTGTGTGGGTGTTATTTCTTCTCTTGTTTTTTTCCTTTTGAAAATTGTTGTTAATATTATATACTGTTTGGTCCTTGGACTCCGATTTCCTGCCACAAAACAAATATGTGTGAGTTAGGTGGATTGGCCACTTCGTGTCCGGGATGTGCAGAGTAGGTTATGGGTCATGCGGATTGGGTGGGGTGAACGGGGAGTGGATATGGGTAGAGCGTGCATTCGAAGGCTCGGTGTGGACGTGATGGGCCGACTGGCCTCCTTGTGCATTGTAGGGTGTCTACGATTATAAGAGGAAACATAAGATCAGCACAAGTTATTTTCTGAGGGCAGAGGAGGTTGAGGGCTGACCAAAGTGAGGTGTCCAAAATTCTGAGTGGGCCAAGATAGGGTAGAGGGGAAAGGCTGTTTTCCGGAGAAGAGAGAGGTCAGTTTCTGTGCGGTGGGCTAGAGGGTGTGGGTCATATGTAAGGGGATTGATGGAAGGATTAGGTAGAACATTAGGGAGAGGTTATTCACTCAGATGGTGCGGCTGGAAGTTGGGATCAGGATGGGAAGGGGCGGCGGCTAGTATTAAGTTCCCAATCTCGTGCAGAGGTAAGGGGCTAAATGGCCTCCCTGTACCACATGGTGAGGTTTCTATACCTTCTGATGGTCTATAGCGGGGGTGGGGGGGGGGGGGGGGGGGGGGAGGGATGCCGGTTTGCATCCGAAATAAGGGGGAAGGAGGGAGACGGTGCGGCGAAGATGCGTTTTTCCGAACCAGCCCCGCCCGCAGTCAAGGTGAGTCAGAAACACACCCTACCACACCCGCATCGGTGAGTCAGAAACGCCACCCCGTCCACCCAAATCAACGTGAGTCAGACACACCACGTCCTCCCCGTCGAAGTGAGTCAGAAACACTCCCCTCCCGTCGCCCCTCTCAATAGAAGTCAGAAACACCCCCTTAAAGTGAGTCAGAAACAGCCCTCTCGCCTCGTCAAAGTGAGCAACAACTTTACAAATATGTGTGAGGATGCACTCGCCCACCGGTGCATCCCCTCTCAATGTGAGGAGAGGCGGGCTCTGGGGTAGGGCGGGGGGGGGGGGGTAGGGCAGTGCTCCAGCTCCCATTGAAGCTGGAACTGTGGCTCCATCCCCTAACAATCTCAGTCACGTCAACGTGGATAATGGGCAGCAAGAGCCACCACTGCGCCTGCGCCACAAGCACCCCGTCCCAGCCCTCCCTGATGGCGGCGGCCATCTTGCAGTGCCAGTGGAGGCGCTCGGAAGCCATCTTGTGTTGCCAGGAGAGACACTCGGCGGCCATCTTGCGTTGTCAGGGGAGACAGTGTCAGTGAGTTCGTGGCACTTTGCGCTGCCTTCTGGGATTTCGAAACGCCACACATGCGCACGTGCAGCTTAAAGTCCTCACCTCCTGTCCTGTCAGCCTCTCGCCTCCTTCGCTGCTCTGAGGTATATGTGACTTTCCCCACGGCTGATCAACCGTGTGTGTGTGACTTCCCCCACGGCCTATCCTCCTTCTTCCTCATTTTGCGATGTATTTTTGTTTATTCGGCCCCACGTGCCGCACGTCACATCACGTCACAAACACGCCTGCCCGGCAGGCCCCGGATGATCCCGCGATGAGGGGTGTCACACACACATATCTATCGGCCATGGGGGAGTCACACATAATCAACTGATCGGACATGGGTGGATTCACATACACCCAGCTGATCAACCATGGGGGAGGTAAATACATCCAGCTAATCGGCAATGGGGGATTCACGCAGACCCAGCTCATCGGCCGTGGGAAATTCACTCGCACCCACCTAATCAGACATGGGGATGTCACACGCAATCAGCTGATTGGCAATGGGGAAGAATCTCAAAACCGAGCAGATCGGCCATTGGGGAGTCACACCCACGCAGCGCATGGGCCTTGGGGGCATCACACAAATGTAGCTGATCGGCCATGGGGGAGGCACTATCGCACAATCACACAGCTGATCATATATATATCATATGATTTACAGTGGAGAAGGAGGCCATTCGGCCTATCGAGCCTGCACTGGTTCTTGGATAGAGTCAGATGGAGCCACACCTCCACCCAATCCCCATAACCCAGTAAACCCATCTGAATTTTTTGGACTCTAAGGGTAATTTAGAATGGAAAATCCATGTAACCTGTACATCTTTGGACTGTGGGAAAAAACCGGAGCACCCGGAGGGAGCCCACGCAGACATGGGGAGAACGTGCAGACTCTGCACAGAGATTGACCCAGCGGAGAAACGAACCTGTGACCCTGGAGCTGTGACACGACTGTGCTAACCACTATGCTACCGTGCTACCCATATGGATATATGGGGAGCACTGGCACCCAGCCGATCGGCTGTGAGGGAGTCCTACACACCCTGTTGATCATCAATGGGGGAATCACACAACAAGCTGATCAACCCTTGGAGAGTCACTCACAACCAGCTGATCGGCAATGGGATTGTCAGAAACACCCAGCTCATAGTCCAGGTGAGTCATCCAGCTGATCAGCCATGGAGGAGTAACACACACACAGCTGATCGTCCATGCGGGAGGCACACACACCCAGCTGATCGACCGTGGGGGAGTCACAATCAACCAGCTGATCGGACATAGCGGGGGAGTCGCATACTGATTGGCGATGAGGGAGTTCCACACTCCGAGCTGATCGGCGACGGGTTAGTCACACACACCCAGCTGATCGGCCATGGTGGAGTCACAGACACACATCTGACTGGCCATGCGTTTCGCACAAGCACCCAACTGATAGGCCTTCGGGGAGTCACAAGCACCCAGCTCATAGGCCTTGGGGTAGTCACAAGCACCTTGCTGACCAGCCATGGGCGAGTTCCCACACGTACAGCTGATTGGCCATGTCGGAGGCACACGCACACAGCTGATTGGCCACGTGGGAGGCTGAGCCACACAGCTGAACAGCAATAGGTGAAGCACAGGCATCCAACTGATCAGCCATAGGGGAGTCACAAACACCCAGCTCATCTGCCATTGTGGAGTCACACAAATGCAGTTGATCGGCCATGGGGGGAGCACAGGCACTCAGGTGATTATGAATGGGTGAGTCACACACCGATCTGATGGGCCAACGGGTTTTCACAAGCACCCAGCTGATCAGCCATGGGAGAGTCACACACACAAAGCTGATCGGCCATGGAGGAGGCAGACACACCCAGCTGATCATCCATGCGGTGATTCACACACATCCAGATGTTCGGCCATGGGGGAGTTAAACACTCCCAGCTCATTGGTCATTGGGCAGTCACACACATGCAGCTGAACGGCCATAGAATTGGCACGAACACAGAGCTGGCCGGCGATGGGAGAGTCACACGGACTCAGCTGATCGACCATGGGGAAAGCACAAACTCCGATCTGATTGGCTATGTGGGAGGCATACACCCAACTGATAATCCATGGAGAAAATCACACACCTATCAGATCCGCCAATGGCTAGTCACACACATCCAGTTGATTGGCCATGTCGTTTTCACAAGCACCCAGCTGATCGGCCATCGGGGAGTCACACACACCCAGCTAATCATCAGTGGGGGAGGCACACACATCCACTGATCTTCAGACCCCAGCTGATTGACCATTGGGGGATCACACACACCCAGCTCATCGTCCTTTGAGGAGTCACACAGTCCAAGCAGATCGACCGTGGGTGGGGCACACACGCCCAGTAAATCAGCCATGGGGGAATGACGCACACCAAGTTGATCGACCATGCGGTCGTCAGAAGTGCCCTGCTGAAAAGCCATGGGTGGAATTACCCAACAAATCGGACATGCGCGAGGTGCACATCTCCAGTTGATCGGATGTGGGGAGAGTTACAGGCACCCAGCAAATGGGCCATGGTGGTGAGTCACTCAGCGAGCTGATGTGCATTGAAGAATCATATCCACCATGCTCATGGACCATTGGGATGTCAGACGCACGCAGCTGATTGGCCATGGGGGAGGCACAAATTCCCAGGTGATCAGCCATAGGTTTCTCACACGCACCCAGCTCAGAGGCCTTGGGGGTGTCACAAGCCTGCTGATCAGCCATGTGGTAGTCACACACACATAGCTGATCGACCTTCTGGTGGTGTGAGTCACACACACCCTACTGATCGACCATTGGGAGTTATACACATTCAGCTGATCGGCCAAAGGGGATTCACATGCATCCAGCTGATAAGCCAATGTGGAGGCACAAATAGCCTGCTGAATGGTCATATGGGGAGTCACATACACCCAGATGATATGCCGTTGGGCAGACACACACAAAAGCAGACCGGTCATGTGGGACAGTCACACTTCCCAGTTGACCTGCCATGAGAGATTGGTAATGGTGTATGTGATTCTTATATTGTCCACTATTGAGTAGATTGATAAAGATGTATGTGTGTGTTATTCAGACACTCCCCACTAGAGGGTAGACATTCTCCAGTAGACGATAGATTGATAAAGGGATGTGCGATTCAGAAATTTCCCTCTAGAGGTTAGATTGGTAGCTTTAAGGAATCACGGCAGCACAAGTGGATAGCACTATGGCTTCAAAGCACCATGGTCCCTGGTTCGATTCCCTGCTGGATCACTGTCTGTCCTGAGTCTGGACGTTCTCCCCGTGTCTGCGTGGGTTTCCTACGGGTGCTCAGCGTTCCGCCCACAGTCCAAAGACGTGCAGGTTAGGTTGATTGGCCATGATAAATTGCCCTTAGTGCCCAAAAAAAGTTTGGGAGCGGTTATTGGGTTAGGGGATAGGGTGGAAGTGAGGTCTTCAGTAGGTTGGTGCAAACTCGACGGGCCGAATGGCCTCATTCTGCACTGTATGTTCTATGTCACACTGGCGGGTGACAGCAGAACCAGGGGACATAGCCTCAAAATAAGGGGAAGTAGATTTAGGACTGAGTTTAGGAGGAACTCCTTCACCCAAAGGGTTGTGAATCTATGGAATTCCTTGCCCAGTGAAGCAGTTGAGGCTCCTTCATTACATGTTTTTAAGGTAAAGATAGATAGTTTTTTGAAGAATAAAGGGATTAAGGGTTATGGTGTTCGGGCCGGAAAGTGGAGAGCTGAGTCCACAAAAGATCAGCAATGATCTAATTGAATGGCGGAGCAGGCTCGAGGGGCCAGATGGCCTACTCCTGCTCCTAGTTCTTATGTTCTTATGTTCTATTTCCTTGTGTGATTTTATGATTCAGACATTCTCCACTGGAAGGCAGATTGGTAAACGTGTGTGTGTGTGTGTGTTTCAGACATTCAAAACCGGAGGGAAGATTGGTAAAGTCGTGTGTGCGATTCCGACATTGTCCACGAGGTGCTAGATTGGTAAAGGTGTGTGTGTGCTTGCTTGACACTTTTTCGACTAGAGGCTAGATTGGTAAATGCGGGTGCGTGAGACTCTAATTCTCCACTGGGGTAGATTGGCAAAGGTGTGTTTGTGATTCCGACATTCTCCACTCGAGGGCAGATTGGTAAACGTGTGTGTGTGTGGTTCAGAGATTCTCCACTAGAAGGTTGATTGGTAAAGGTGGGTGTGTGAGATTCTAATTCTCCACTGGGGGTAGATTGGTGAAGGTGTGTGTGTGATTCTGACATTCTCCACGAGGTGATCGAGTAAGAAAGGTGTGTGTGATTCAGACATTCTCCACCAGATGGTATATTGGTTAGGGTGGGTGTGTGACATTCTGACATTCTCTATTGTGGGGAAGTTGAAAATAATTCTGGGTGTGTCAATCTCTGCAAAGGCTGCACAGTAAGTTGAGAATGTGTTCGCTTTCTCATTTCTGCACAGTTTCGAAACCTGCTCTCGGTGCCACCTCACCTCTCAATGTTCACCCTGGACCTTTGCTATCATTCGGTGAACAACCATCAATCCATACTGTGCTGAGGGAGTTAGAAATAAGGATGCACGGTAGATTTTTCTGACGTCAAAGCATTCCCATTCTATCCCTCTGGAAATTAGCACCAGTGTTGTCTGTGCATCGTAATGACCTCACTAACCTAATTGGAATTGGAAGTAATTTCTGAAGTTGCACCTTTCGATTCCAGGTTTACAAATTTTACACTTAACCAAATGTATCCGACGTTACATCTTTGATGTACTCAGGGTCTTTAAATTGCTTCAAATATTGCGCCATAGTTGAGTCTGTGTGATTGTAGTTCATAAAGTTATCGTTCATAACGTCAGTTAAAGACAATTTCTCGTTGAGTTTATTTGTCGAGTTTGTGGAAGCAGATTCTGCGTTTCAAATTAAAGATACAGGTTGATGCTACCAGCTGAAAGTCCCTTATCACAGAGCTCCTGTGAACAGGACAGAATAAAGAAAGTTTCTCCGGTAAGAAATCTCCGAATCTGTTAGAAATATCTTCCAAATGCTTACTGCTTTCAGCACTCGGCCTCCACTCAATTTAATTGAACAGGACATAAGCGAGAGACTGGAGATTCAGGTTGAACAAAGAGTTTGGGGGCACGCGTACAGTCAGACACCAGATCCTGTCGAAGTTGCTCATCTAAATTTTCTGGACAGTCTGGACTGCAGTCATTCACTGCAGGTTTTACATGGTCTCTAGGCAGTCATGAATTTGTTGATAGCTGATGCTGAACTGTGTGGTAGTGTGTTTCTGTGTGTCAATATGTGTGTGTCCGAGTGAGGGCTGTTTATCCAAAGAGTCGAACAGCAATGATAATCGCTTATTGTCACAAGTAGGCTTCAGTGAGTTACTGTGTAAAAAGCCCCTAGTCGCCACATTCCGGCACCTGTTCGGGGAGGCAAAATTGAAAACGCGCTGCTGGTCTTGCTCTACCAGAATGCCAGCTGTATGGCCCACTGTGCTAATCCAGCCCCAGTAGAAAAGTGATGCAAATGTCTGTGAGTGTGAGAGACTTTGCGTGTGAGTGATAGTGTGTCTGTGTTTCTGAGTGAGTGTGTGTGTGAGCTTTTGTGTATGGGGTTTCGTTTGAGTGCGAGTTCGTCTGCGTGTGAGAGTTTGTGTACGTGTTTGTTTGTAGGTGGGAGTATGACTGCATGTGTGTGAATATAAGTTTGTGAGTATGTACGTGTGTCTACGAGCATGCGAGTGCATAAGTGTTTCCCTATGAGTGCATGTGAGTATGTGTTTGTGTTCCTATACAGCAGGAGCGGTTGTCTACGTGGTTGTGTAGGTACAGTTCACAGAGATAAGCCCAGAGACACACACACAGCAAAGCGGTCAGCTTGTAAATGTGCGCTCCAATTGTTAAAGCAGTCAGAGTATTTGGAAGAAATTGATTCATCTTGAAACTCTTTAGTAATCAGCAAATACGAGTAAGGATACGTGCATGTATGAGTATGTGTGTGTGAGTTTGTGTGCAAATGTGTGAGAGTGTTTGTGCCTGTGTGTCTCTGAGTGTGTGTGAAGCTTTGTGTTGAGCATTTGTGTGAGGTTTGGTGTGAGTCTGTGTATGTCTGTGTGTGAGAGTTTGTGTGCATTTGTGTGTATATGTGTATGTGTGAGTGTGGGTATAAATTCAAGTATGTGTATGTGTGCATATTTGCGAATATATATGTTGGTCTGCCAGCATTTGAATACGTGTGTGTGAGCATGTGTATGTGTGTAAGTGATTGTGTATGTGAGTACGTGAGTATGACTGTGTGTGCAACTGTACCCGAACAGGCGCCAGAATGTGGCGGGTAAGGGCTTTTCACAGTAATTTCATTGCAGTATTAACGTCAGCCTACTTGTGACAGGATACACTATTTAAAAACAAATTTTAAGTCTGTGTAAATATGTGTGTGTGAAACTGCATGTCAACTGTGTGTGTGAGTGATATTCTGACCAAAACCAGCATCAAAAAAGGATTGACAACATATGCTAACACAAGGAGATGGCTCCACATCCTGTGAATAAATTAATAAAAAGCGGTTTGAATTTGGATTTGGATCTTGTTTATTGTCACGTGTACCATGGTACAGTGAAAAGTATATGTCTGCGAGCAGCTCAACAGACCATCAAGTACATAGAAAGAGAAGGAAATAAAATAAAATACATATTAGGGCAACACAATGTACATAATGTAAATACATAACACCGGCATCGGGTGAAGCATATAGGTGTATAGTACTAATGAGGTCAGTCCATAAGAGGGTCGTTTAGGAATCTGGTAGCAGCGAGTTAGCAGTTTTGAGTCCTGTCCCCCCTTGCTGTCATTAGTATGTTTATTGAGTCTGTGTGACCAGCACAGCTCCTGAGCAGAGGGGCGAAGACCCTGTTTCTACAGATTTATGTTCGCAACTGCACGTCTAGCAGGGTGATCTGGCTGCAGTGGCAGGTAGCCTCAGATCGGAACTATCAACACACAGCATAAGCTCAGTAGGAGGCGTGAAGTGAGGGAAATAAACTTTCAAATCAAACTCCAAAGACACTGGAGGCGCAGTGGAGCTGACACTCGTTCAATGGCTGGCAAAGTCTCCAGAAAATGGGGTAGATATTGATGTGGAGTGTGAAGCTTTCAGTCTGAAGTGTGTCACACAACACACATGGGAGAATATTGGAGAGTAAATGAAGATTGTAAATCAAACCAATGAGTCAGTGTATTTAAGTCCCTCGTAGAGCCACACACACCGTATTCACAGGGAATTAACCTTCTGGGCAATGTGGAAGTCATGTAATAAACCCTAACAGGTTTCATGACTAAAGCACATTCTGGGGAGAAATTAGTTGTCTAGATTCCCTATGAAACAGGAGTTGTTGTGTAAATAAGAGTGTGTGCGAACAGTTCACAGAGAGCTGAGACTCCTGCATCTCTCTCTCGGAGGATACTCGTTACACATACTCGTAACATCAGATCTCTGCCTTCCGTTTCTACAGCAAGTTGGAAGATTCTGAAGTGTGTAAAGTTTTCCAGCTCTAAACTCGAGCTACTGACTAAAGGTGAAGCCCAGCAGCACACACTAAGACTCACATAGGCCGAAACAGACACACACTAAGGCATAGACGCTGAGACACATACAAGCGCACGCACACTAAGACACACAGATACACACACAGACACACACATACACAATAACACGCACACACATCAAACAAAGAGGATCGTTTGTAAAGCAGCAAGAGCGTACAGAAGGAATAGATTTATTTTGAAACTTAAGGCTATTGTAACAGAAACCAACAAATCAGGATTGTGGTGACCTACTGTTGCCCAGAATGAACAATCTGCATGGCCAGTTGAAAATGAGATTTCCTGTAATCTCCATTGTTGGTGAGGTGAGGATTGGTGGAGGAGAGATAGAGACAGACAAAGCCGTGGGAGAATCCATCGAGCACCCCCCAACTCCTCCCCCTCGCCCAACTACCCCCTCCACTCACACACACGCACACACACACACACACCACGGAATCTCTCAGAGATTTATTTTGGCCTGGAACATCACATATCCTAAGGAGGTGTGGTCAGATGAGGATAACAGAGCTGGTTGCATGGGAGTGATGGGGAGGTGTGGAATATTTCTCCCACTAATTGGGGCTATTTAAATTCCGGTAATTCAGTTTCTCTCACTCTTCCATGGGGGTTGGTAAATTTCGGTGTGTAAGCTGCGTCTCCTTGTGTGGATGTATATGTGTGTTTGCATGGAGCACCATCTCTGATATTTTACACCCCCAGTAGTTCAATTTCGAGCTATAATTTCTCCTCCTTGACTTTGTCGCCGTGTCAATCTTTCGAACTGTCTCTCTTTTTCTATTTCATCATTCTATAATCTCCAATCTCTGCACATTTCACTCTTTCAATCTGCCTTTCACATTTGTGTTGGGCTATTGGCTCGTCATATGCCTGTTCCTGTCTGTCTTACTCTCCACGGGTCTCTCTCTTCATTTCTCCTCGTTCTGTCCGTCCTAACTTTGTAAACTCTCTCTAACACTCTCTAAATTCTCTAAACTCTCCATGAATTGTCTCTGACACTGTTTAACTTCTCTGACACTCTGTTCAAATTCTCTCTAACTCTCTATAAGGTTTCTCTAAGTTACTGGCTATCACATAGAAGACAGTGGGTGGCGGTGGATGGAAAATGTTCAGACTGGAGACCAGTTACCAGCGGTGTACAACAGGGATCGGTGCTAGATCCTCTGCTATTTGTGAATTTTATCTATGACTTGGAGGAGGAGGCTGAAGGGTGGGTCATTAAATTTGCTAATGACACCAAGATTGGTGGAGTAGTTGATGAGGGAAAGGACTGTTGTAGGCTGCAAAGAGATTGGATGCAGAGCTGGGCCGGAAAATGGCAGATGGAGTTTAACACTGATAAGTGCGAGGTGATTCATTTTGTTAGAAACATTTGAGTGCGGATTACAGGGTCAACGGCAGGGTTCTGAGCAATGTGGAGGAACTGAGAGGGTTATGTCCACAGATCTCTGAAGGTTGCCACTCAAGTGGATAGAGACGTGAAGAAGGCTTGTAGTGTGTTAGCGTTTATTAACAGGGGGCTTGACTTTAAGAGCCGCGGGATTATGATGCAACGATACATGAGCCTGGTGAGACCACATTTGTAGTATTGTGTGCAGTTCTCGTCACCTCATTATCGAAAGGATGTGGAAGCATTGGAAAGGGTGCAAAGGAGATTTACCAGGATGCTGCCTGGTTTGCAGTAAAGGTCTTGTGAAGAAAGGTTGAGGGAGCTATGACTTTTGTCTTTGGAGCGGAGGAGGATGAGAGGCGACTTAATAGAGGTTTATAAGATCATGAGGGGGATAGATAGAGTGGACGTTCAGACACTATTTCCTCGGGTGGGTGTAGCTGTTACAAGGGGGCATAACTATAAGATTCAGGGTGGGAGATATAGGAGGGATGTCCCAGGTAGGTTATTTACTCAGAGAGTGGTTAGGGTGTGGAATGAACTCCCTGCTGTGATAGTGGAGTTGGACACTTTGGGAACTTTCAAGCCGTTACCGGATAGGCATATTGAGCACACCAGAATGACGGGGTGTTGGATTGCATGATCTTGGTTTCGGACATTTCTCGGCACAACATTGAGGGCAGAAGGGCTTGTTCTGTGCTGTACTGTTCTATGTTCTATGTTCGAACTCCATAAATCCCTTTCTCCCCTGTCTTTTATCTCTCTCTCTGTCTTTCGCTCTCGCTCATCCTTTCTTTATCCCTCTGTATTTTGTCTCTCTTCCTCTGTCTGTCTCGCTTTCTGGCATTCCCGGCTCCCGCCCCAGGAATTTATGCCCCAGGATATTATTCCAAACCCCAGTAAATTCCGCGACAAGGATGTTATTTTGCCCCCCCCCCCTCAGGATATCCACCCCTGTGAAGGTGAATTAGAAACACCCCCACCGGACACGGGCCACACCGTCAAAGTAAGTCAGAAACACCCCACGTCCTAACGGTCGAAGTGTGTCAGAAACAGCATCCCCCGCCCCCCCGTCAAAGTGAGTGAGAAACACCCCGCCTCCCCCACCCGTCAAAGTGAGTCAGAAACACCACCGCCTCCCCCACCCGTCAAAGTGAGTGAGACACACCCTCTCCCCGTCAAAGTGAGTCAACAACACACTCGCCCCCTGTCAAAGTGAGTCAGAAACACCGCCCCCTCCCGCGTGCTCCCAAAATACATTTGCCCAAGTCTGGGGGTGGGGGGGGGGGGGGGGGGAGGGGGGTGGGGGTGGGGGGGGGGGGTGGGGGGGGGGAGGGGGGGAGGGGGGAGATGGTAATATCTGTGGGGCGGGGGGGGGGGTGCGGGTTGAAGTCATGGGGCTGCGATCACTCTGGTTTAAAAGTCTGCGGTTTGACACTGGAGGGAATTGAAGAGCGGGGCATCCCTGCAGCTCCCATTGAAACTGGGATTGATCCTCCATCTCCTCAACAATCCCAATGACCCTCAATGGGAACAATGGGCACTGGGCAGCAGTAGCCGCCACTGCGCCTGCGGCTGTCCCAGCATTCCCTGTGCGACGGCGAAGGCGGTCGTCTTGCGTTACCAGGGGTGACGCCCAGCGGCCATCTTTTACGTTGCGGGGGGGACGGGACAAAATCAGTTAGTGAGGAGCAGCGCGCTGACTTCTGGGAGAGAGTTCCTTAGCACATACGCACCGACATCTCCACCTGAACCCCTCCATTATTTAAAGTATTATTACTACTCAGCTCCTCTCCCGTGAGACTCTCTCTACCCTCCGGGTTCCGAAGCGGCGATTCTTCTTTTTCTTCAGTTTGCGATTTATTTTATTGTTCAATGTGCGGCGTGCCGCACGACGCGGCAAGATGGCGGCCACCTGTCTACTCCGCCCGGCAGGTCCCGGATGCTCCTGCCGATGACCAGCAGCCAGAGCTGTGGTGCGGGGAAGAGGTGACACTGAGACGGGTAGCAGCAGCCTCTGGCGGCGGCAGGGAAGGAGGCAGAGTGACAGAGGTCTCCAGCTGCGGTCGTCAGGGAGGAGACAGCAGCCTCTGGCGGGGGCAGGGAGGGAGAAGGACAGCGGCCTCTGGCGGCCGGGATGGTGAACAGTCAGTGTGGGATGTGAGGCTGAGTCTGTCTGTGTCTCTGTCTGTGGCACATTCTGCTGCACGGACTGTGTTTCACTGTGAGGCACACACCCAGCAACACGACAGCACAGTGGTTAGCACTGTTGGTCCGTCGTCTTATTCTCATAATGGATGACTTCCTGCACGTTCTCCCCGTGTCTGCATGGGTTTCCAACCACAAGTGCCAAACGACTGAGAAATAAGTTATAAAGCTGTTAGGTAATCAACTGTTAGGCAATTTAGACATCCTGATTCCTCCATCTGTGTACCCGAATATGCGCCGGTGTGTGGCGACGACTGTGGGATTTTCATAATAACTTCACTGCAGTCTTAATGTAAGCCTACTTTTGACAATAAAGATTATTATGAGCTGATCGGCCATGGGGAGGGAGGCAGACACCAAACTGATTCGCTGTGGGGGAGTCACACACACGCAGCTGTTCGACCGTGTGGGGAGTCACACACACCCAGCTGGTCGGCGATTGGGAGGCACAGACACAAGCAGATTATCGGCCATGTGGATTCAAACACACAGCCATCTTATCGACTATGAGGGGGAGGCACCCAGCTGATCAATAATTGGGGGAGTCATACAAAACCCAGCTGACCCATGGGGAATTCACTCATTGCCAGCTGATGAGCCATTGGCGAATGTGGGAAGGGCTTGGCGAATCTTTTTTTCTAACACAGTTGTTTGACTTTGGATCGTCATGCCGAGAAGGCGGTGGAAAGCAGCGAAATCGATATTTTGCAGTGATTCGTAAATAGATTGTTTTCATGCTTATGTATCAATAGGAGATGGGAATATAGAATTCAAAATACGAACAGAGATTAAAGACTTGCCTTATGAATAAAAATTAAGGAACTTATGCCTATCTGCGATCAATGTTAGAGAAATGTAATGAGATCTAACTGAGGTATATATAAAATGCGGAAGATGAATGACAAGGTAGATGTTGAGCGGATGCTTTGCTTTGTTGGACATTCTAGAAGAAAGGCCACAGGTTTAGCGAAAGTGGTTGCAAATGTAAAGCAGAAAATTACATCACTCAATCTATGGAATTCTCGACTCAATCGAAGAGTGGAGGCCGGACACTAGTCACAGTTAAAGAACTGTTTGAATCTCCGAACTAAGATTGAAATTTTATCATGTTCTGTTCAGCTGGAGTGGAGAACTTTTTATTCCGGCCCAATTCATTACTTATTCTCAGTATAGCTTGCCAAGTTTAAAAAACCTTGCCTCTGTTGGATCCCCGTTATCAATCATTGCCGAGTCTCAGCTGTGCACTCTTTCTCCAATCCGCGTGAACACTCGCAGTCACATTTATTATTCTCAGTGGTTGGTCCTCTGTAACTAAATTCCAACAACGTCACGGCTCCCCTTCTTTTTCTTCGGAAATCAAGTTAAATATATTCATTTTTCTGTAATTTATCTTGGAAATTGAAATATCCTATTGAGTTAATTCTACCGCACTTTTCCACTCGATCTCCACGTACAACTTCTGTGCACTTGAAACCCGCGATAAGAAACCATTCCTAGTCTCCTTTGAAACAACTGTACGTTAATCTAAGAATTGCACAACCCCATGTTGCAATGTCTTACTGCAGGTCACCAACCGTATTAGTTATTAGTTGCACCATAATCCACAAATTCCATTCCAGATTTATTAATTGTGTTTAAATTCCAAAGCTGCCGGGGTGAGTTAACCTGTGTCCCAGGACAGTCCTCCTATTGTGCCGTCCGGAATCATATGTCAATGACATTAATGCTATATTTCTTATGCCCCCCCTCCCCCAAATTGATAAAACAATGAAAGGAACCCAGGTAGAAGAGGTTCGACAGATTGCTGTTACAGAAATGCAGCTCAATTATTCAGAGAGGGATGTTGTCTGAATGCGCAAGCCACTGGACAGTTACCATTACAACTGTCGTCGGAAAAATGTTAGAAGGTCTTATCAAAGAAGTTACAGAGGACGTTCATCGACGGAATCATAGAAACCCTTCAGTGCAGAAGGAGGCCATTGGCCAAGCGAATTTTCACCAACCCCCCGAAAGGGAACCCTACCGAGGCCCACTCGCCTGTCCACTACCCTGCCCACTCCCCCGCCCTATTACCGCAACGCCACCTAACATTTGAACACCAAGGGCAATTTATCATGGCCAATTCACCGAACCGGCATACCTTTGGTCGGTGGGAAGAAACGGGAGCACCCGACGGAAACATACGCAGAACGGGGAGAATGTGCAAACTCCACACAGTCACCCGAGGCCAGAATTGAACCCAGATCCCTGGCGCTGTGATGCAGCAATGCTAACCACCGTGCTATCGGGACATTCAAACGACATGGTTTTATGCAATGAAAATCATGTTTCACCATCTCATTAGACTTTTAGGATGAAGTAACATCTTCCCTGGGTAAACGGGATCTATTAAATGTACTGTATTTGGGTTTCCAAAAGCCATTTTATCAATTACCACATCAAAGAGGCTTTTGTGGTGTTGTCGCTGGACCAGTAAACCACAACCCAGGGTAATGTTCTGGGGTGCCACGTTCGACTACTGCTACTGCGGATGGTGAAATGTGAATTCATTAAAAATCTGGATTTAAAAGTCTAAAACGAACCATGAAACCATTATCGATTGTTGTAAAAGCCCATATGGCTCACTAATGTCCTTAAGGGAAGAAGATGTATTGCCTTTACCTGGTCTGACAAACATGTGACGCCAGACAACTATCCCCTCAAGGGCAATTAGGGATGGACAATAAACATCGGCTCAGCCAGCGACGCCAATGTCATGTGAACGAACAAAAAAACGATTCTGGGCGAAAGTAAAAGCTAATTTTATAAAGGATGGATCATTGACATGGGTAGGAAATTGGCTGGCTATCAGGAAATAATGCGCGTTTTTCAGGTTGGCAAGATGTTACAAGTGGTGTGCCACAGTCGTCTGCAGTGCTGCATCCACAATCGTCTGCAATTGCCATTTTGGCGGCAATATTCAAAATTAAGTAATGATCTAAATGTTAAGGGATTTCAGACCTCAGCTGTGCACAGAGATTTGGTTGTCCGAGAGCATAAATCGGAAACAGTTAGTATGCAGGTAAAGTAAGGAATTCAGATATCAAACTTAACGTTATAATGCATTACAAGGGAATTTGAATGCAAAAATTGGGGCAGGTTTTTTTCTCTCGTTATACAGTGCACTAGTGAGATAACATTTGGAGTACTGTATGCGGTACTGGTCACCCTAGTTATGGAACAACGTAAATGTGTTGGAGACATTTCAGAGAAGGTTTCCTGAAATTTTACTTGAAATAGGTGGGATTTCTTTTGAGGTAATGTTGGATAGGCCAGGTTTGCGCCGCTGGAGATTAAATGAGTAAGAGATGGATTGATTAAAACAAATTAAACCCTGAGTGGCCACGACAGTGTGGATGTGGAGTAAACGTGAGCGAGAATCCACAACGAGGGGGCGGGTGTCATTGTTTAAGCAAGTTTTCTTCCATTAAAAACAGAGCTCAGGCATTTTTATTCTCTCAGGTCATGACTCTTTCGAGGTATCATCCTCAAAATGTGTTGGAAGAAGTGTCATAGAGACATAGAATCATACAGCACGGAAAAGACCATTCGTCCCATCGTGCTTGCGTCAGTTAAAAGCAACAACCTGCGCATCCTAATACAATTTTCCAGCTTTTGGTCCATAGTCGTGTCTGCTCTGGGATCGCAAGACCATATCTAAATAATTCTTAAATGGTATGAGTGTCTCTGCCTAACCGCCCTTTAAGGCAGCGAGTTACAAACTCCCACCGCCGTCTGAATAAAAATGTTTTTCCTCATATCCCCTCTAAACCTCCTGCCACTCACCTTAAATCAATACTCCTTGTCATTGACCCTGACACCAAGGGGAAATGCTTCTTCCTGTCTCCTCTATCTGTGCCCCTCATATTTGTATATATCTAAATCATATCCCCCTCCTAGTCTCCTCTGCTCCAAGGAACATAATCCAAACCTATCCAATCTCGCTTCACAACTAATACTCTCCAGTCCAGGTAACATCCTGTTAATCTCCTCTGCACCCTTTCCAGTGCCACAACATACCTCTTATATTGTGCATTCCAGAACTGCACAGAATATTCTAGTTGCGGCCCACCAATGTTTCATACAGCTCCAGCATAACCTCCCTGCTCTTAAACACTATGCCTCGGCTAATAAAGACAAGAATACCTTATGCCTTCTGGACCGCTGTATCCCATTGCCCTGCTACCTGAACGGACCAGTGTCGGTTCACACCAAGATCCCTGAGATCCTGGATGTTTCGCAGTGACCTGCTGTTTATCGTGTCTTGCCTGCCGAATGCCGATTTGAAATGTGGGAGTTTTTTAAGGAAAGGTTGATTAGAGTGCAGAGAGACATGTCCCTGTGAAAATGAGAGATAGAAATGGCAAGATTAGGGAACCATGGATGACGGGTGGAATTGTGGCACGAGCAAAGATGAAAAAGGAAGCATACATCCGGCAGAGGGCAGCAGAGCGGAGCTACTGATTGGCTGTTCCGGGGAGATTTGCATGCGTGCAGTGCGGTCAGCGTAATTTGAAGGTGGTTTGTGGAGCGGCTGTTGTCAAGTGACAGTTAAATTCAAAACACTTTCTCAGTGTTCCCCCCCTGCCCCCTTCTCTAACCAAAAGAAACAACCGTGGTTGTCGGGAAGGTAAGTTTATCTCTTTAAAAACTTACCTTGAAGGGTGACATCACAGCAAATAGTAACCTGATTGGTTGGCAAGGAAAGTGCACCAATTAGCAGTAGCTGGGAGAACTTTAACTCTGTGCGTTGGTAAGTATTGTGATTGTAAGTAAAATCCTTACTCCTTTTATTTATTCATTTTTTGATACTTTATTTGTAATCAGTTAAGGTAAGGTGTGAAAATGGCAGGAGATCCCAGATCCGTGTTATGCTCCTCGTGCTCAATGTGGGAGTTCAGGGACGCGGCCGATGCCCTGACTCCTTCATGTGCAGGAAGTGTGTCCAGCTGCAGCTCCTGCATGACGGCTCTGGAGCTGCGGATGGACTCACTTTGGAGTTTCCGCGATGCTGAGGAGGTCGTGGATAGCACGTTCAGTGAGTTGGTCACACCGCAAATTAGGATTGGTGAGGGAGACAGGGAATGGGTGACCAAAAGGCAGAGAAAGAGCAGGAAGGCAGCGCAGGTGTTCCCTGCGGTCATCTTCCTCCAAAACAGGTATACCGTTTTGGACACTGTTGGGGGGGGGGGGGAGATGACTCACCAGGGGAAGGCAGTAGTAGCCAGGCTCATGGTACCGTGGCTGGCTCTGCTGCACAGAAGGGGGGAAAATGACTGGCACGTCTATAGTCATTGGGGATTCAATTGTAAGGGGAGTAGACAGTCTTTTCTGTGGTCGAAAACGAGACTCCCGAATGTTATGTTGCCACCCGGGTGCACTGGTCAGGGATGTCTCAGATCGGATGCAGGACATACTGAAGGGGGAGAATGAACAGCCAGTTGTCGTGGTGCATATAGGCACCAACGATGTAGGATGAGCTCCTACAATCAGAATTTAGGGAGTTAGGAGATATGTTAAAAAGTAGGACCTCAACGGTAGTTATCTCAGGATTGCTACCAGTGCCACGAAACGGTAGGAGTAGAAATTTAAGAATAGTCCGAATGAATACGTGGCTTGAGAGATGGTGCAGGAGGGAGGTGTTCAGATTTTTGGAACATTGGAACCTGTTCTGGGGGCGGTGGGGCCATTACAAATCGGATGGTCTACACATGGGCAGGACTGGAACCAATGTCCTCGGGGGTGCTTTCGTTAACACTGTTGGGGAGGTTTTAAACTAATGTGGCAGGGGGATGGGAACCACATTAGGAAGTTAGAGGTCAGTAAAGAGGCAGTAACAAAGTCAGTAAGGTACTGGATAATGAACTTAATGTGACTAAAGGGAAGAGTAGACAGGGAAGAGATAATTGTTGAGAAGGTGAGTACCTGTACAGAGTATAAACCTTTAAATTCACTTACTTTACAGCAATAGCGCCTTCCGGATTTTCGGCGTGAGCAGGGGCCTGTCGGGAAGTCAAGTGCAAACCTTTAAATCCACTTACTGTACTGCAATAACGGCCTCCGGATTTTCGGCGGGAGCAGGGTCCTGTCGGGAAGACGAGAACCTGTATCGAGTACAAACCTTTAAATTACATTACTTTACTGCAGGAGAGGCCTCAAGATTTTCGGTGGGAGCAGGGGCCTTTCGGGAAGGTGAGTGTAAACCGTTAAATTAACTTAGATTACAGCAGATGCAGCGTGCGCATTTTCATTGGATAGGCATATGGACGATAAGGGAATAGTGAAGATGGGCTTTAGAGGGGTTTCACATGTCGGCGCAACATCGAAGGCCAAAAGGCCTGTACTGCGCTGTAATGTTCTATGTTCTATCCCCGTGGTCAGTGAGCACCTAAACATCAAAGCCAAAGTCTCTGCAATCTCATCCCTTGCCTCCCAAGGAAACGTACGACACATCGCATCTGGCCCAGGGGACTTGTTGACCCTCAGTCTATCACAATTTCTAATACATCTTCCTTCAGAACATCTGAGTAGACAGGGAAGAGATGATGATCGCAAAGGGACAGGTGGTCTGAGGTGCATTTGTTTTAATGCGAGAAGTGTAGCAGGTAAGGCAGATGAACATAGGCTTGGATTAGTACCTGGGAATATGATGTTATTGGTATTACTGAGACTTGGTTGAGGGATTGGCAAGACTGGCAACTGAATATCCCAGGGCATTGATGCGTCAGGAGGGATAGAGAGGGAGGTAAAAGGGGTGGAGGAGTTGCATTACTGGTGAGAGATGATATCACAGTTGTGATTTAAGGAGGGCACGATGGAGGATTCGAGCACTGAGGCAATATGGATAGAGCTAAGAAATAGGAAGGGTGCAGTAACATTGTTGGCACTTTACTATAGGCCTCCCAAAAGCGAGCGTGAAGTAGTGATACAAATATGTAGACAGATTATAGAACAATGTAGGAGCAACAGGGTGGTTGTGATGGGAGATTTTAATTTCCCCAACATTGAATGGGACTCATGTAGTGTTGCAGGCGTACATGGAGCAGAATTTGCAAGGAGCATCCAGGAGCGTTTTTTAGGGCAGTATGTAAATAGTCCAACTCGGGAAGGGGCCATACTGGATCTGGTATTGGGGAATGATCCCGGCCAGGTGGTTGACGTTTCAGTCGGCGATTACTTTTTGGGAATAGCGATCACAATTCCATAAGATTTAGAATACTCATGGACAAAGACGAGAGTGGTCCTAAACGAAGAGTGTTAAATTGGGGAAAGGCCAACTATAACAAAATTCGGCAGGAGCGTGGGAATGTGGATTGGGAGCAGTTGTTTAACGGTAAATCCACATTTGAACTGTCGGAGTCTGTTAAGGAAACGGTGATTAGAGTGCAGGACAGACATGTCCTGTGAAAATGAGAGCTAAAAATGGCAAGATTAGGGAACCATGGATGACGGGTGGAATTGTGAGACGAGGTGAGATGAAAAAGGAAAAAGGATCGAGGCAACTAAAAACTGTTGATGCTTTGGAGGAATATCGGGAAAGTAATACACATCTCAAACGCGCAATAAAGAGGGCTAAAAGAGGTCATGAAATATCTTTGACTAACAGGGTTAAGGAAAATCCCAAATTCGTATATAAGGAGCAAGAGGGTAACGAGAGAAAGGATTGGCCCACTCAAAGACAAAAGAGGGAATTTATGCGTGGAGTCAGAGGAAATGAGGGATCTTCTTAATGAGTACTTTACCAGGTATTCACCAAGGAGAGGGACATGATGGATGTTGAGGCTGGGGATGGATGTTTAAATACTTTAGGTCATGTCGGCATAAGGAAGGGGGAGGTTTGGGGTATTCTAAAAGGCATTAAAGTGGACACGTCCCCTGGACCGGATGGGATCTATACCAGGTTACTGAGGGAAGCGGGGGACGTAATTAACAAATATCTTTGCAGCATCCCTGAGCACACGGATGAGGTCCAGGAGGACTGGAGAATTGCTAATGTTGCTAATGAAGTCCACATGGACTTCAGTAAAACAATTGATAAAGTTTCCCATGGCAGGTTGATGCAAAACGTGAAGTCGTATGGGGTTCAGGGTGTACTAGCTAGATGGATAAAGAACTGGCTGGGCAACAGGAGACAGAGAGTAGTGGTGGAAGGGAGTGTATCAAAATGGAGAAAGGTGACTGGTAGTGTTCCACAGGGTTCCGTGCTCGGACCAGTGTTGTTTGTGATGTACATAAATGATCTGGACGAAGGTATAAGTGGTCTGATGAGCAAGTTTGCAGATGATGCTAAGATTGGTGGAGTTGCAGATAGCGAAAAATGAAATGAAAATGAAACTCGCTTATTGTCACGAGTAGGCTTCAATGAAGTTACTGTGAAAAGCCCCTAGTCGCCACATTCCGGCGCCTGTCCGGGGAGGCTGGTACGGGAATCGAACCATGCTGCTGGCCTGCTTGGTCTGCTTTAAAAGATAGCGATTTAGCCGAGTGAGCTAAACCAGCCCCAAACCAGTCCGCGAGGCGGATTGTCAGAGAATACAGCAAAATATAGATAGATTAGAGAGTTGGGCAGAGAAATGGCAGGGGGAGTTCAATCCAGGCAAATGTGAGGTGATGCATTTTGGAAGATGTAACTCAAGAGCAGACTTTATGGTCAATGTAAGAAGTCTTACAACACCAGGTTAAAGTCCAACAGGTTTGTTTCAAGCACGAGCTTCCGGAGCGCAGCTCCTTCCTCAGGTGAATGGAGAGGTATGTTCCAGAAACATTTATATAGACAAAGTCAGAGATGCTGGACAATGCTTGGAATGCGAGCATTTGCAGGTAATCAAATCATTACAGATCCAGGGGGAGGGATAATCACAGGTTAAAGAGGTGTGAATTGTCTAAAGCCAGAACAGTTGGTAGGATTTTGCAACTCCAGTGGCAACGCAGGTCGATATAGTAGTCAAGAAGGCATACAGCATGCTTGCCTTCATCGGACGGAGTATTGAGTACATGAGTCGGCAGGTCATGTTACAGTTGTATAGGACTTTGGTTAGGCCATATTTGGAATACTGCGTGCAGTTCTGGTCGCCACATTACCAGAAGGATGTGGGTGCAGAGGAGGTTCACCAGGATGTTGCCTGGTATGGATAGGGCTAGCTATGAAGAGAGGTTGAGTAGATTAGGATTGTTTTCTTTGGAAAGACGGAGGTTGAGGGGGGACCTGATTGAGGTGTGCAAAATTATGAGAGGTATGGACAGGGTAGATAGCAACAAGCTTTTTCCAAGAGTGGCGGTGTCAATTACAAGGGGTCACGATGTCAAGGTGAGAGGGGGAAAGTTTAAGGGAGACGTGCGTGGAAAGTTTTTTACGCAATGAGTGGTGGGTGCCTGGAACGCTTTGCCGGTCATGTGAATACCCCTCGACCATTCCCGCCTGCTTTCAGCCACTCAAGCAATTTTCGAACCAGTTTGCCAAATTTCGTTGAATCCCATGGGCTGTCAGTCACCCAAATGGAACCTTGTCAAAAGCCTTGCTGGCGTCCAAGTAGACTGTCAAATGTATTTCCCTGATCCATGCACCTGGTCACCTCTTCTAAAAATTCAATCACGTTGGTCAGCCATGATCTTCCCTTCACAAGACCATGCTGACTGTTATTGATTAGTCCCTGTCTGTCCAAATGCACGATAGCATCATTTAAGATGCATCTAGTCAGATATATGAACTGGCGGGGAACAGAGATAAGTAGATCCTTGGAAAAAAAGGCGGCAGGTTCAGATAGAGGATCTGGATTGACGCAGGCTGGGAGGGCCGAAGGGCTGTTTCTCTGCTGTAACTTTCTTTGTTCTTTGTTCTTGTTCTAAGTTCATCGTCCGACACATATCAAGATTGAATTGTATTTGCCACCGATTAGCCCAATTGACAAGTCATTCCCTATCCTCCTGTAACCAAAGGCTATCCTCCCCACTATTTACCATCCCACCAATTTTCGTATTATCGGGCAACGTACTGATAAAGCCTCCTATATCCATGTCTAAATCATTTATATGAACCATAAACAGCAAAGGCCCCAACATTGATCGTTCCACGACCCCATTGGACACAGGTTTCCAGTCATGTGAACACCCCTCGACCATTCCCGCCTGCTTTCAGCCACTCAAGCAATTTTCGAACCAATTTGCCAAATTTCGTTGAATCCCATGGGCTATCAGTCACCCATATGGAACCTTATATAAAGCCTTGCTGACGTCCAAGTAGACTGTCAAATGTATTTTCCTGATCCATGCACCTGGTAACCTCTTCTAAAATGTCAATCATGTTGGTCAGCCATGATCTCCCCTTAACAAGACCATGCTGGCTGCTTGATTAGTCCCTGCCTCTCCAAATGTAGATTAGATATGACTCTCACAATTGCTTCCAATAGTTTCCCTACCACTGACATCAGACTGACTGGCCTGTAATTTCCTGGTTCATCCCTTCTCCCTTCCTGAATAGTGGTACCACATTCGTTATCCTCCAGTCCTCCGGAACTCTCGTGTGGCCAAAGAGGAATTGGAAATTATTGCCAGCACCCATGCTATTTTCTCTCTTGCGTGACTCAGCATCCTGGGATACATTTCACCTGACCCTGAAGATGTGTAAGATGTGTTTGAATATTTTGAAGGCAGTGCTGGACACATTTATGCGGGTGATGGGTTATTAGGGATAGGTGCGATTTATATTTGAGCTTGATATCAAATCAGTTATTCTCCGTGCCAGATACATATATTGAACAGTAATACAGTTGTCTGCAATTTTGTTATCTTTCTCTACATATTCGGATATTTCTATCTGTGTTGTTCAGTGTTTCTTTCTCTGCATGGTTTGCTTCAATCAGTTTGTATTTTGCTTGTGCACCTATTTCAAATCAATCTTCGGTGGGAACTTATTTCTGAATATGTCTTTTAATACCAGAGAATTAAAGCCCACGGAAGGGGTTTTCATAATAACCAACTCCAATCACTCTGCTAAACAGCTACTAACTCACTAACCTTCACTCCTGCTGGGAGAAATTTATCCAATAGGAGATTATCCAATTATCCAGCTCGGTGGGCATGGGTTTCACTCAGAGCAGGAAACCATTTGAATGCATGCCCAGCTTTAGCCGAGTTGGTTAATCCTACACCCCATCTCTTCAGCCCTCTCTGCAAATCCCACTTTGAAACCCAGAACCAAAGATAGGAATTGGCCAAGTTTTCCCTCTCAGCTTGCAGTTTGTTCATTCATCTCACTTCTGGCCAAGAATTCAGAACAAGAGAATCCAGAGATGATATCCTCTACCTGGGCTCTGTTAGCTGACCTCGCTCGGTGTTCTTTCCAACAGCAAGGGTTCCCGCAATGTCTCCGGAAGGGGGCTCAATCCCAGCCAGTGTTGTACAGCCAAACAATCAGTGGGGCGGAAGTGGGGTGGGAAGATTGGGGCACAGAGATTCCAAAGTGATATGTTCAGCGTTAACTTCTCTCATTCCAGGGCTAACGAAAACACAATATTAATTCGATACAATCTCTGACCGTTACATCTCATCTCAGCCGATGGGGCACTGGACCAAACAAAGATCAGAATGGGCCTGGCATTATTTCCTGCCTGTTTCTGAGTTTACTATTCTCATCCAATGTGTCCAAAAGCTACTTGAAGTTTGCCGAGGACAGGTGATTCTTAGTTTAATGCTCTGAATCACACAGTGGGGGATGATTATGTATTTGCTTTCCACCCTCGCTTTGCTGCCCTCTCTCATCATGTGAACCACTGAGCTCCCCAAATGCAAAACAAACACGTTCCATACTGATGAAGTACTGCTGCAACAAGAGGGCAGGAAAGGCCGCTTTCCTACCCCTCGTCTATGTTGTCATGGTTGATATGATCGAAGTGGTTCTCAGGCATACAATGTGAATTGGACAATGCCCATTCCCCATTCTATGATCTGTCCGAGAGTCTCACTCGGTGCGTTGCAAACCCCTCACAGAGTCGGAGAGACATCGTTTCCCGATCCGGCTGGTGCTCAGTTTGCATATGTTATTCGGTCTGATGCGGGAGCTCTTCACAAATCGGTGGAGTGTCCACCTAAGCCTTTGGTCATTTGGCGATCTGATCAGTGCCTGTTCCTGCCCCACAGAAAGCAGCATGTGTCTGACAGCGAGTCCCTGTGTATTTGAAAAAACACCCAGTTACGTGAGAAAGTGAGGCAGGGAGAATAGAGGATAGACAAGGTTCAGTTTATGATAAAGTTTACTGTGGTGATCATTTAAGCACTTTAGCAATAAATGCCACTGGAAATATCGCCCCATTCTTTAATTCGTCTCTGAATTTACTCTGGGTCCCTGCATAAATAAAAGGGTTAACGCAGGAGCTCAGGAGCTGAAGCATGAATCCGCTTTCCTCCAGAATAAAATTAGATTCACTGTAATTGGAACCTGAGAAATAACTAACGTTCGCAACTCGGACATAGAGGAAAGTTATAAAAAACAGCAACCACAGCAGGATTAGGATGCCCGAGATACAGAAGAGTAAAACGATGGATTTTCTCCGGCTCTCCATCTCTGTGTCAATTTGATTCACAATGTTGCTGCGGACGTGGAGCCTCTTCCGGGTTCTAATGGCAGTTAAAATGTTTCTGACTGTCAGAACATTGAGCAGTAAGATCAGAACGAATGGGAAACACGGGGTAGAGAGGCGGTGAATCCAGTCAAATGTGGCCCATGCAGGTGAGGTATAAAATATTAACTTTATGTTACAAAACCAGGATATATTATTAATTATGTACATAGGCTCATAGATAAAATACCAGAATGTGTTTTTGAAAGCGCTCACTCCACACACTGTTCCTATCACCACAGCTGCTGTTTTCTCGGTACAATATTTAGCTTTCAGTTTCCGGCAACAAATAGCTACAAAGCGGTCAAAGGTAAAGACAACGGTTACCCAGACAGAACAGTCTCTTATCCCATAAATTAAGACAAAGCTGAAACTGCAGACCGGGGTGATGGAGAGGAAACTAAATGGAAAATATATGCCAATGATTCGGTTTAATATCACTGCCGTGAAAATAACCAGGAGATCCGTCACTGCCATTGAAACGATATAATAAGTGATACATCTGGAGAGACCACATTTTCCACGAGACATGATGATGATCACGACTACGTTCGCTGTAATGCAGAAAGAGAGAACAAAAACTGAGTACGATTGAGTGTCAGAGACGCTGATGCTACAAGCAGCTAAATGTTTTATTTGACAGGATTCTGTGCAATGTTTACAGCTTGGGCGCTTGATGCTGGAATGAAAATCGATTTGTTTCCATATTTAGAATGTTATTCACGTTAAGATGGAGACAAAACAGATCATTAGAATATGGAATAATATAATAAGCACATTGAGAACAAGAAACCGTTAAATTATCGAGTTTATGTGAGGAAATTTTTATCATGAAGTAAGAGACTTGAAATAAAAGTCTGATTGCATATCATTTAGAAACAAAAATTTGAAAAAACGACGTTAACACTAGAAGCAAGGAATACAGTATAAAAGCCTTGCATTTAGAATCTATTGTGAAGGACCCAATAGAGTCCCAATACAGACCCAATACAGTGAATGGTAGAACCCTCAAGAGTATTGAAAGTCAGAGAGATCTAGGTGTAGAGGCCCACGGTTCACTGAAAGGGGCAACACAGATGGAGAAGATAATCAAGAAGGCTTGTCTTCATTGGCCGGGGAATTGAAAATAAGAATTGGCAAGTCAGGTTGCAGCTGTATAGATCTGCATCTTCAGTGTCCACTCTCCTAGCTTGTTCAATTCCTTCTGCAGTCGATCTGCTTCATCAGACTCTGCTTGGAGTATAGTGTTCAATTCTGGTCGCCACACTACAAGAAGGATGTGGAGGCTTTAGAGAGGGTGCAGAAGAGATTTACCAGTATGTTGCCTGGTATGGAGGGCATTAGCTATGAGGAGCGGTTGAACAAACTCGGTTTGTTCTCACTGGAACGACGGAGGTTGAGGGGCGACCTGATAGAGGTCAACAAAATTATGAGGGGCATAGACAGAGTGGATAGTCAGAGGCTTTTCCCCAGGGTGGAGGGGTCAAGTACTAGGGGGCATAGGTTTAAGGTGCGAGTGGCAAGGTTTAGAGTAGATGTACGAGGGAAGTTTTTTTACACAGAGGCTAGTGGGTGCCTGGAACTCGCTGCCGGAGGACGTGGTGGAAGCAGGGACGATAGTGACATTTAAGGGGCACATTGACAATAACATGAATAGGATGGGAATAGAGGGATACGGACACAGGAAGTGTAGAAGATTGTAGTTTAGTCGGGCAGCATGGTCGGCACGGGCTTGGAGGGCTGAAGGGCCTATTCCTGTGCTGTACTTTTCTTTGTTCTTTTGTTCTAGAGTCCGGGTCTTATTTACCCTTCTCATTCCTTAACAATGATGTAAAACTACTGACTAAAGTTTGCACACTGTATGGAAACTTGTCTCCTATTATAATACCGGAGGATCATACAGGCGTGATCAAAGGTATACAGTTATCGGCAAATGTGCGACGCCTCTTGAACATTGTCCTTTCCCCCTCATCTGATTGGGAACTTAAAGTTATAGCACCTTTCTATGTGGAAAAGGCATTTGATCCGGTGGAGTGGGATTACGTTTTTAAGATCTTGGATAGGTTCGGATTTGTCCCGAAATTCCCCTCCTGGTTTCATCTGATGTACAATCATCCGAAAGACAACATCCCACAAATATGTCCTCCTCCAAATATGTTCCGCCAGGAATGGACACGAGGCAGGGCTCTTCGCGATGGCAATTGAACCCATGGAGATAGCGTTGAGGTCTTCGCAGGGGCGGAGGGAAATTCTCTGAGAGGGACAGGAACATCGTGTCTCTCTCTGTGCAGATCACGTATTATTATATATTACAGATCTGACCTCCTCAATGTAAAACACCATGAAGATACTCACGAGATTTTGACCAATTTTCAGGTTATAAATTAAATGTCGGTAAACGTGAGTGTTTTCCAGAAACCTTTCAGCCACAAGGGCTCAGCATGGTTCGCTGCCTTTTCGCCTCTCTTCCTCTAGTTTCTGATATCTGAGGATCCGCGTGGCCCATAACTGGGTCTTAATCCGCAAACTGAAATTTTCAAGGCTCATTGGTAAGATTAAAACGGACGTAGAAAGGTGGAATAATCTCCCTCTGGCTCTGGTGGGCAGGATCCAAACTGTCGAGGTGAATGTGTTGCAAGGATTTTATTCCTATTTCAAACTAACCCCTTTTCTTTACCCAAAGCATTTTTTATTACAGATAATGAATAAATATCAGTTTTTGCCTGGGCAGTTAAGAGTCCCTGAATCCACAGTGATCTGCTTCAGAGAGACAAAGGAGCGGGAGGCGTAGCCCTCCCAATCTCCTTTATTTTAAATTTTGCATAGCCAATTATTTTCTGTCCAATTAAGGAATAAATTTAGCGTGACCAACACTGCCTACACATTTTTGGGTTGTAGGGCTGAGATCTATGTCGGGGGCTGGTAGTATTGATGAAGCAGAGGGGCTGCAGAAGGAACTGGACAAGTGGGCACTGAAGTTGCAAATGGAATACAATGTGGAAAACTGTGAGATTATGCACTTTGGAAGGCGGAATGGAGACATAGACTATTTTCTAAATGGGGAAATGCTTTGGAAATCAAAATCACAAAGGGGCTTGGAAACCCTCGTTCACGATTCTCTTCAGGTTAACGTGCATGATTAGTCGGCAGTTATGAAGGCAATTGCAATATTAGCATTCATGTCGAGAGGGTGAGATGTACTTCTGAGGTTGTAAAATTCTCTGTTCTGGCTTCATTTTGAGGACCAATGAAGCCACTGCTCTATCAAAGAGCTACCTTTCACTTTTAAATATTATCACCGCAACATTACTGCATACCCACATTAGAGTCAATAATGCATTATTCCAATATGCCAATAACAATGTGCCAATTAGCGGCTCTTTTAGTAAAACCACATGTGGACAGGGAACATCAAATCCTCCCTTGCTATCTCGGAAGCAAAGGCTTTCTAGCTAGCCTCTAACTGGATCCAGACCAACCCCTCAGTACTTATCACCAGAGGTGACAGAGTGGCAGGTCCCCACGAACTGTTCTGGTTGAAATGAAAATCGCTTATTGTCACGAGTAGGCTTCAATAAAGTTACTGTGAAAAGCCCCTAGTCGCCACATTCCGGCGCCTGTCCGGGGAGGCTGGTACGGGAATCGAACCGTGTTGCTGGCCTGCTTGATCTGCTTTAAAAGCCAGCGATTTAGCTCAGTGAGCTAAACCAGGTTGAACTACATAATTTCCAAATCCGTCAACTCCTCAATAACAGAATTACTGTCTTCCTTTTCAAAGGGCTGCATTGCCTATGTCCCCACACCACCCCCATCTTTGTAACGTCCTCTTGCCTCCAGCCATCTGCTGTGCCTTAACCTCTCCAGGTTCTGGGACCTGGTACATCTTCAGCTGTGTAACTGCTCAGTATTGAAGCCTTGCAGATTCTCCCCCTCTGAAATACGTTCTCACTCCTCTCCTGTAAAATTCTCCTCTGTAACACTCTCTCGCTTTCCTCTTCTAATACTCTCCTCTGCAACACTGTCTCACTCTCTTTTCTCTAATACTCTCCTCTGTAACATTCTCGCACTCTCCTGCTCTAATACTCTCCACTGAAAGAATCTAGCTCTCCTCTTCTAATAATCTCCGCTGTGAAACACTTACTCTAATCCTCTAATACTTTCCTCTGTAACACTCTCACTCTCCTGCGCTGATATTCTCCTCTGTACACACTCTTTCACTCTCCTGCTCTAATATTCTCCTGAGTAACTCTCTCACTCTCCTGCTCTGATATTCTCCTCTGTAACACTCCCTCACTCTCCTCCTCTAAAACTCTCCACTGTAACATTCTCTCGCGCTCCTGCTCTAATACTCTCCTCTGTAACACTCTCTATCGCTCATGCTCTGATACTCTGCGCTGTAACACTCTCCAGTTCTCCCCTTCTAAAACTCTACTCTGTAACACTCTCTCACTCTCCTGCTCCAATACACTCCTCTGTAACACTCTCTCGCTCTCCTCCTCTACTACTCTCGTCTGGATTATCCAGTGGGCTAAACAGCTGGCTTGTAATGCAGAACATGGAAAGCAGCGCGTGATCAATTCCCGTACGGCCACCCCGACCAGTCGCCGGAGGTGGCGACAAAACGTTTTTCACAGTAACTTCATTGAAGCCCACTTGTGACAATAAACGATTATTATTATTATGTAACACTCCGTCGCGCTCCTGCTATAATACCCTCCTCTGTCATACTCACTCGCCCTCCTTCTCTAATACACTCCTCTGTAACACTCTCCCCCTCTCCTCAGCTAATACTCTCCTCCGTAACACTCTCTCGCGCTCCTGCTCTAATATTCTTCTCTGTAACACTCTCTCAGTTCCCTGCTCTAATACTCTCTTCTGTAACATTCTCTCACTCTCCTCTCATGCTCTCCTCCGTAACACTCTCTCACCCTGCTCCTCTAATACTCTCCTTTGTAACACTCTGTCATTCTCCTGATTTAATACACTCCTCTGTAACACTCTCTCGCTCTCCTCCTCTACTACTGTCCTCTTGTTCAGAATAGTAGGCTAAACAGCTGGCTTGTAATGCAGAGAAAGGCCAGCAGCGCGGGTTCTATTCCCGTGTCGAGCATCCCGAAGAGGCGCCGTCAGGTGGCGACAAAGTGCTTTTCACAGGAATTTCATTGAAGTCTACTTGTGACAATAAGCGATCATGTATCACTAACGCGAGCTCCTGTTCTTATATGCTCCTCTGTAACACTCTCGCCCTCCTGCTCTAATACTCTCCTCTGTAACATTTCCCCACCCTCCTCCTCTAATACTCTCCGCCGGAACACACTCTCACTCTCCTCCTCTGACACTCTCCTCCGTAACACTCTCTCACTCTAAAACTCTAAAACCCGCCTCTGTAACACTCTCCCACTCTCCTCCTCTAATACTCTCGTCTGTAACACCCTCTCACTCTCCTCCTCTAATATTTTCCTCTGTGACACTCCTTTGTGCTCCTGCTCTAATACTGTCCTCTGAAACACTCTCTCGCTCTCCTCCTCTAATACTCTCTCGCTCTCTTCCTCTGATACTCTCCTCTGTAACTCTCTCTCGGTCTTCGACTCTAAAACTCTCCTTAACTCCAATTCACTCACCTGTCCCAGGCGTTGTGGTGCTGCTAAAAGTCAAATTATAACTGATGTCGCTCTTTAAACGATGCTATAATTAATGGATAATAAAAGCACGTTTTGCTACTGTGATTGATATTTTTCACCCGCAGTGACGGTGACAATAACGCAACAGGTAGTGACCCCCATAAAAATGAAAAAATATTGCACATTCAATGGGGGGGGATGGGGGATTATTGGAGTAAAGGGGCGAAATTGCACCTCCTAGGAAAGATGTTAGACCTTGTAGTGGGAGAAACGACACCTTATGCGACCAACAGTGAGAGGTTACATCCTCAACATTACGACATAGTAGGACCGGACGAATTACGAGTAGAAATAATCCTGTCGGCCCCTCTCAGCTGCCCTGCCCATTCAACAGATCATGGTTGATCTGACACTAACGTCAACTGCACATTTTGCCTACCCCAGATACTCTTTACTCGCGTGTCACTCACATATCTATGTACCTCTGCCATAAGAATATTAATTGGCCCTGCCTCCACCGTGCTCCGGGGAAGGGAGTTCCAACGGGTCTTGACCCTCTGAGATAAAAGCATATTATTCTCACCTCCATCCTCAATGAGAGTACCCCTGCCTTTAAATTGTGCCTCGTAGTTCAAATCTCGCCCCTCAGCAGCAAGCTGTCAAGTTCCCTCAGGATATTTTATGCTTGAATAAGATCATCTATCATTTTCTAAACGCCACAGGATGCAGAGGATAACCCCTCGCCCCTCCTGTATGTATGGAACGAGTGAACGTTCCCTGAACTGTTGCTAACCCATTCATATCACTTCTTTAATCAAGAGATGGGAACTATATACAATAATCGACAGGTGGCCTCACCAAATAGTGTACAGGTGTAACACAGTTTCCTCCCATCCCCTTCTCCAGACAATAAGCAGCAACAGTGCATTATACCACCTGGTCACATTTTTTACCTGAGTAATACCTTTCCCTTATTAATGCTACAGGACCTCTGTACCTCAGTTTTCTGCCATCCCTCTCCAATTAACTTGTGTACTCCCGTCGCCAGAAGTCTTCCTGTCAGATAAACAGAATGGTGGTTCCAGAGGAGGCGCTGCCACCACAGATTGACTGTTCAGGGGAATAAATCCTCTGTATTTGGAGCACAAGTGATAATGTCCAGGTAGACACACTGTACAAGTAAGCGGCTGAATAAAGTCAGTTAAAGGGGGAAGTGATATGATCAATGTCGGTTAAAAAAAGGACAGAATGTAAAGTTCAAAAGAGAATGCGCCAGTCAAAGAGAACATATTCCAGGAAACAGAAACAGAGCTGCGGTTATTTCCATAACTAAAACTTGACTCGAAATGATTACCTGGAACACCGATAGCTGCAAGGATGGGATAATAAAGGGCAAAAACCAGACCTTTTGGCGTGCCGTGCATTTTCTCAACACAATCCCTGCACCGCCTTCAAATGATGATATATTTATATCTGATCTCAGCCTCAAGGGAGACAAGTAGCAGTGATGATCTTTTCAATTACTGGCAATAATTGAAAGAAACATATGCTATGCTAAAGCAGAGCAACCTTTCCTGGTTTTGTTTTGGTGCGATGTCTTTAACTGGGTCAGAAACTCCGCGAAAGGTCACTGCCTGGAGACCAGGCTAAGATAGCCATCACATTTCTTTAGGAAAGTCATAGTCCTTTGGCGTTGGTGTGAGTGAGATTGCACACGTGGTTTTAACCAGGTCATTGCTGAATGAACCAGGTCATTGGTCTCATTCCTGGTCTGAAGAATCAGGGCTGAAACGTAACTGGCTCCCGATTACTCTTTGGGTACTGACGCCGGCTTAGAACCATAGAATCCCTACAGTGCAGAAGCAGGCCATTGGACCCATCGGGTCTGCACTGACCCTGTGAAAGATCACCCCACATAGGCCCACTCTCCGAGCCCCCATAACCCCACCTAACAAGCAAATCCCTGGACAAGAAGGGCACATTTTAGCTTGGCCAATCCACCTAAACGGCATACCTTAGGGTTGTGGGAGAAAACCGGAGCACCCGGAGGAAACCCACGCAAACAATGGGTCAACTTCCAGAATCCACACAGACCCCAAGTCACACCATCACCCAAGGCCAGAATTGAATCCGCGTCCCTGGCGCTGTGAGGCAGCAGTGCTAACCACAGTATCACCGTCCCGGCATGTTTTACAATACGTTATACCTCTAACTCCAGGCACTTGCCAAATAAATAATGAGTGACAATGTCCTTCAGTTAAACACTAGGAACCATGGTCCGGGAACATGTGGACGACATCTCGCCCCCTTCCTGGCTTCTATCTCAGGGTAAACCATGAAACCATGTCACCATGAAACAGGTAACCATGAAACATCGCCACAGTCTCTGAGGGTTATCGACTGCTGTCTCCTTTTTGAGGGAGGTGCCAGTGATTTAACTTGAAGGTCACCGCACCGAAGGTCCATGGGCAAGGTTGATAATCTTTATTGTCACAAGTAGGCTTACATTAACACTGCAATAAAATTATTGTAAAAATATTAGTCCGGTGCCTGTTCGAGTACACAGGGGGTGAATTCAGAATCTCCAAATTTTCAAACAGCAATTCCCTCCATGGAATTCCCTCCATGGTATTGAGTGTAGCCATAGGAACTGCATCAAAAACTGATACTTGTTTCAGTTATATGTACGGATCTAGAAGGTCGCATGGCATTAGCTGCAGATTCTGCACGTGTCTGACAGGTTCACTGGATTTGCAGGCTGCATATAAAACAGAAACTGAAGGGGACATCACTAATCTGGCCAAGACAACGTGGTACAGTGTTTTAGACAAGGTGGAAGGATGAGTGAAATGGGATACAGAGAATGGGGTGTCCGCAATGTGAATGGAGTTGTCTCCTCAAGCGCTGTGCAGTGGTCACTCCTGCAATCGCCGCCATGGAAAGATGGGCCTGTCGCAGTTAAAGTGGTGACGGATTTTCAAGTAGACTTTCCCTCTGGTTGGTTCCCTCACACCTGCTGCAGTCACTGTCTACCAGTTGTGTCCTTTAGGACTCGGACAGTTCAGTCAGTTGGGTGTCGGAATCGGAACTCTTTATCTGTCTGCACAGTTGCTTACAGACCTGCTGAGATTTTCCAGCATTTATTTTATTTTGGTCACGAGCTATGATTCATTCTTCGTGATAAATATTGAAGCCCCCATGCAAAATATAATCCCTGTCCTTGTTAATCTGGCAAGTCGTATTCAACAGCTGTGGGGAGCGGAGGTGGGGGCAGGATGTCAGTGGGAAAGAGGGAGCAAGTTTGCATTGAGGAATACGATTTCATGCCGATGTTTTCTTTTACCGATTCTATGAGCCTTCACTTCTTCAAGATTCCCTGCGCAATAAGCTCCCGACTGTGCATAACTCTGCCGCCTCTGTGGGTCTATCTTGCTCACGTGATTGAGCATCACCAGAGTTTGTGGTATCTGGGACATTGTCTGCAACTTCCGACTCCATGAATGTCAGGCTTGAATCGCCTGTTGGATTGCTCTCCCAATAATGGCACATTTTGGGAAGGAGGCCCTCGCAGGGCCGAGAGGGCTCGGTGAGCGGTTGGCATTTTCCAGGGCCTCTGCCGATGCTTGGTGGTCCGTCTGGCTTAATTCCACTCTGATTCTTATGTAGAATCTTGATGGAAATGAATAACTTCTCGGGGCGTGTCAAAGGTTCGCTTCATTGTTCTTGATCTGCAGACACCTGCAGGCCAATCCAGGTGAGGGCGGAATAGACCGTAAGAACATAAGCCCATAAGACATAGAAGCAGCATTAGTCCACTTTGCCAATCGAGTCCGCTCCGCCATTCAATCATGGCTGTTACTTTCTCATCCCCATTCACCTGCCTTCTCCTTATCTCCATAAACCCTGTTCCCCTTATTAATCAATAACCTACCGATATCTGCCTTACAAACACTCTGAATTGGCCTCCACACCTTCTGCGGTAGACAGTTCCACAGACTCATCACCCTGTGTTGAAAACATTCCTCCTCATCTCTGTTTTAAAGGTTCGTCCCTTTAATCTGAGATGGTGTACTCTGGTTCTAGTTTTTCCTACAAGTGGAAACATCCTCTCCATGTCCACTCTTTCCAGGCCTTGCAGTATCTTGTACATTTCCATAAGATCCCCTCTCATTCTTCTAAACTCCAACGAGTTCAGACCCAGAGCCCTCAAACATTCCTCATTCCAGGGATCATTCTTGTGAACCCCCTCTGGACCAGTTCCAAGGTCCGCACATGCTTCCTAACACATGGGGCCCAAATATGCTCACAATACTCCAAATGGGGCCTGCTCAGAGCCTTTTACAGCCTCAGAAGTACACGCCTGGTGTTGTATTCTAACCCTCTTGACATGAATGCCAACATTGCACTTGCCTTCTTAAGTACCTACTGCACCTGCACATCAACCGTAAGAGAATCGTGAACAAGGACTCCCAAGTCCCTTTGTGCGTCTGCTTTCCGAAGCATTTCCCCATTTGAAAATGGTCTATTCCTAGATTCCGCCTTCCAATGTGCATAACCTCACACTTTTCCACAATGTTTTTAATTTGCCACTTCATTGCCGACTCTCTTAGCTTGTCCAATTCCTTCTGCAGCCCACTTGCTTCCTCTATACTACCTGTCCCTCAACAGATTTTTGTATCATCTGCAAACTTAGCAACAGTGCCTTCAGTACCTTTGCAGAAGAAAATTTCCAAATATTCATCCGGACGAAAATTCGAGAACCAAATGGATTTTCTGAAAATCAATGCATCGCGTTTTGTAACTGAGATTAGATAGGAAATGACACCAGCTGCCATAATGTGATTAGTAACCACCTTCCAATAAATATTCGTTAGACTCTCAATTGCCAATCCAGTGACAAAACATAGCACTGCAACCTTCACCTATTGTTCTATAGTCTGGTATTACCATGTTGGAAAATTAATACACAGTGTGCTTGCTCCTGCCCAGGTTACATCAATGACTCTATTCATCAAATCATAGATAGTATCCTTGCTTGACGGTGGAGGGCGAATTGCCATAGGTCGTAGAACGGGATCCTATGAAATACACAGATGGAAAGAGGGATGTGGCCAACCGGTCAGGATTTAGGAAGCCAAATCTAAAATTGGTAAGCAGGGCATCAGAAGAACCAGGACATAGCATGTTGTAAACTCTGGTTTGTTGCCGGTGCCACGTGCTAGCGAGTTGAGGAACAGGGAGAGAGTGCAGATAGCTGCATGGATAGTGTAGGATTTCAGTTCCGTGGATAATTGGAGCACATCTTGGAGAATGTGCGACCTGTGCTAACAGGACGGATTACACCTGAACCAAAGGGGCATAAATATCCCGGGAGGGAAATTTGCTACGGCTCTTTGGGGATGGGGGGGGGGGGGGGGGCGTTGATCGAATTTGTCACGGGGGTGGGAAAACGACCTGTAATGTAGAAGCCAGTGTTGAGAGCAGCGAGGTACGACGGAGGGTCTCAAGGTCGCAGGATTGTAGCGGCAGACATGAAGGTGGGTTGAAGTGTGCCTACTTTAATGGAAGGAGCATCCGGAATATTGTCGGCGAACTTGGAGCGTGGATTGGTCCTTGAGACGACGATGTTGTTGCCATTACGGATACATTGTTAGAAGAGGGTCAGGAATGGTTGTTGAAAGTTACGGGGTATAGATGTTTCAGTAAGAGCAGGGAAGGTGTAAAAGAGGTGGAGAAGTAGCATTGCTAATCAAGGATAGTTTAACGGCTGCAGAAAGGCACTTCCAGGGGGATCTGCCTGCTGAGGTAATATGGGCTAACGTTAGAAATAGGAAAGGAGCGGTCACGGTGTTAGACGTTTTCTATAGGCCCACAAATAGTAATAGAGATGTGGAGGAAAAAATTACACAACAGATTATGGATAGGTGTGGAGGTCTCAGGGTAGTTGGCATGTGTGACTTTAAATTTCCAAATATTGATTGGAACCTCTAGAGGTCGAACAGTTCGGATAGGGCAGTTTTTGTACAGTGTGTGCAGGAGGGTTTAATGACACAATATGCGGATAGGCCGACAAGAGGTGGGGCCACATTGGATTTAGCACTGGGAAGTGAACGAGGTAAGTGTTAGATTTATTTGTGGGAGAGCACTTTGGAGATAGTGACCACAATTCGGTGTCTTTCACTATTGCAATGGAGAGGGATAGGGTCATACGGCAGGGCAAGGTTTATAATTGGGGTTGGGGTAATTATGATGCGATAAGGCAATAATTTGGGAGCATAAAATGGGAACAGAACCTGTCAGGGAAAGGCACAAATGAAAAGTGGAGCTTGTTCAAGGAAGACATACTGCGTATCCTTGATAGGCATGTCCCTGTCAGGCAGGGAGAAAATGGCCGTGTGAGGGAACCATGGTTCACAAAAGAGGTTGAATGTCTTGTCAAGAGGAAAAATGCAGCGTATGTAAGGATGAGAAAACAAGGATCAGTTGGGTCGCTTGAGAATTAGAAGGTAGCAAGGAATGAGCTAAAAAGGGCTTCGGAGAGCTAGATGGGGGCATGAGAAGACCTTGTCGGGATCGGATCAAGGAAAACGCCAATGCTTTATACTCTTATGTGAGAAATAAAAGAATGACAATGGAGAGGTTTGGGCCGCTCACGGACAGTAGTGGGAACCTGTGCATGGAGTCAGAAGAGAAAAGAGAGACGTTGAATGAATATTTTTCTTCAGTGTTCACCAAGTAGCGGGGCTATGTTTTTACGGATGAGAGTGTGATACAGGCGGGTAGGCGGGAGCAGGTAGATAGAACAAAGAAAATTACAGCACAGGAACAGGCCCTTCGGCCCTCCCATCCTGCGCCGATCCAGATCCTTTATCTAAACCTGTTGCCTATTTCGAATCTCTCTGTTCCCCACCCGTTCTTGTATCTGTCCAGATGCACCTTAAATGATGCTATCGTACCCGCCACTACGATCTCCGCTGGTAAAGCATTCCAGGCACCCACCACCCTCTGCGTAAAACTTTTCCCCTCTCACCTTGAAATCGTGACACCTTGTAATTGACACCCCCACTCTTGGAAAACGCTTGTTGCTATCCACCCTGTCCATACATCTCATAATTTTGTAGACCTCAACCTCCGTCTTTCCAATGAAAACAATCCTAATCTACTCAACGTTTCTTCATAGCTAGCACCCTCCATACCAGGCAATATCCTGGTGAACCACCTCTGCACCCTCTCTAAAGCATCCACATCCTTCTGTAATATGGTGACCAGGGCTGCACGCAGTATTCCAAATGTGGCCTAACCAAATTCCGATACAACTGTAACATGACCTGCCGACTCTTGTACTCAATACCCCGTCCAATGAAGGCAAGTATGCTCTATGCCTTTTTGACCACTCTACCGACCTGCATTGCCACCTTCAGGGTACACTGGACCTAAACTCCCAGATCTCTCTGTCCATCAATTTTCCCCAGGACTCTTTCATTGACCATATAGTCTGCTCTTGAGTTAGATCTTCCAAAATGCATCACCTAGCATTTTCCTGGATTGAACTCCATCTGCCATTCCTCTGCCCAACTCTCCAACTATCTATATTTCGCTGTATTCTCTGACAGTCCGCCTCGCTATCTGCAACTCCACCAACCATAGTATCATCTGCAAACTTGCTCATCAGACCACATATACCTTCGTCCATATCATTTATGTATATCACAAACAACACTGGTCCGAGCACGGATCCCTGTGGAACACCACTAGTCAGCTTTCTCCATTTTCAGACACTCCCTTCCACTACTAATCTCTGTCTCCTGTTGCCCAGCCAGTTCTTTATCCATCAAGCTAGTACACCCTGAACCCCATACGACTTCACTTTTTGCATCAACCTGCCATGGGAAACTTTATCAAATGCTTTACTGAAGTCCATGTATATGACATCTACAGCCCTTCCCTCATCAATTAACTTTGTCACTTCCTCAAAGAATTCTATTAGGTTTCTAAGACATGACCTTCCCTGCACAAAACCACGCTGCCTATCACTGATAAGTCTATTTTCTCCGAAATGTGAATAGATCCTATCCCTCAGTATCTTCTCCAACAGTTTGCCTACCATTGACGTCAAGCTCACAGGTCTATAATTCCCTGGATTATCCCTTCTACCCTTCTTGAACAAAGGGACAACATTAGCAATTCTCCTGTCCTCCGGGACCTCATCCGCTCAAGGATGCTGCAAAGATATCTGTTATGGCCCCAGCTATTTCGTCCCTCGCTTCCCTCAGTAACCTGGGATAGATCCCATCCGGTCCTGTGGACTTGTCCACCTTAATGCCTTTTAGAATACCCCAAACCTCCCCTTCCTTATGCCGGCATGACCTAGAGTATTTAAACATCCATCCCTCGCCTCAACATCCATCATGTCCCACTCCTTGGTGAATACCGATGCAAAGTACTAATTAAGAAGCTCACTCATTTCCTCTGACTCCACGCATGAATTCCCTCTTTTGTCTTTGAGTGGGCCAGTCCTTTCTCTAGTTACCCTCTTGCTCCTTATATACGAATAAAAGGCATTGGGAGTTTCCTTAACCCTGTTAGCCAAAGATATTTCATGACCCCTTTTAGCCCGCTTTATTGCGCGTTTGGGATTTGTCCTACTTTCCCGATATTCCTCCAAAGCTTCATCAGTTTTGAGTCGCCTCGATTTTATGTATTGTTCTTTTTTCATCCGAGCTAGTCTCACAATTCCACCCGTCATCCACGGTTCCCTAATCTTGCCATTTCTATCTCTTATTTGCACAGGAACATGTCTGTCCTGCACTCTAATCAACCTTTCCTTAAAAGACTTCCACATTTCAAATGTGCATTTACCCTTAAACAGCTGCGCCCAATCCACATTCCCACGCTCCTGCCGAATTTTGTTATAGTTGGCCTTTCCCCAATTTTACACTCTTCGTTAAGGACCACTTTCGTCTTTGTCCATGAGTATTTTAAAACTTATGGAATTGTGATTGCTATTCCAAAAGTAATCGCCGACTGAAACGTCAACCACCTGGCCCGGAGCATTCCCCAATACCAGGTCCAGTATGGCCCCTTCCCGAGTTGGACTATTTACATACTGCTCTAAAGAACTCTCCTGGATGCCCCTTACAAATTCTGCTCCATCTACGCCTCCAACAGTTCATGAGCCCCATTCAATGTTGGGGAAGTTAAAATCTCCCATCACAACCACCCTATTGCTCCTACATTGTTCTATAATCTGTCTACATATTTGTACCTCTACTTCACGCTCGCTTTTTGGAGGTGTAAAGTGCCAACAATGTTACTGCACCCTTCCTATTTCTTAGCTCTATCAATATTGCCTCAGTTCTCGAATCCTCCATCGTGCCCTCCTTAATCACAGCTGTGATGTAATCTCTGACCTGTAATGAAACTCCTCCATCCCTTTTACCCCCCCTCTCTCTCCCTCCTGAAGCATCTATACCCTGGGATATTTATTTGCCAGTCTTGCCCATCCCTCAACATAGTCTCAGTTATACCAATAACATCATATTCCCAGGTACTAATCCAAGCCCTAAATTCATCTGCCTTACCTGCAACACTTCTCGCATTAAAACAAATGCACCTCAGACCACCTATCCCTTTGCGTTCATCATCTCTTCCGGGTCTACTCAGATGTTCTGAAGGAAGATGTATTAGAAATGTTGATAGACTGAGGGTCAACAAGTCCCCTGAGCCAGATGTGATGCTTCCTACGTTTTCTTGCGAGGCAAGGGATGATATTGCAGAGACTTTGGCTTTGATGTTTAGGTGCTCACTGTCCACTGGGATAGAACATAGAACATTAGAGCGTAGTACAGGTCTTTCGGCCTTCGATGTTGCGCCGACATGTGAAACCCCTCTAAAGCCCATCTTCACTATTCCCTTATCGTCCATATGCCTATCCAATGAAAATGCGGACGCCGCACCTGCTGTAATCTAAGTGAATTTAACGGTTTACACTCACCTTCCCGAAAGGCCCCTGCTCCCACCGAGAATATGGAGGCCTCTCCGGCAGTAAACTAAATGGATTTAAAGGTTTGCACTCGACTTCCCACAGGCCCATGCTCCCGCCGAAAATGCGGACGCCGCACCTGCTGCAATCCAAGTTAATTTAACGGTTTGCACTCACCTTCCCGAAAGGCCCCTGCTCCCACCGAAAATCTGGAGGCCGCTCCTGCAGTAAAGTAAGTGAATTTGAAGGTTCGTATTCTATACAGGTACTCGCCTTCCCGACAGGACCCTGCTCCAGCTGGAAATCGGGAGGCCGTTATTGCTGTAAAGTAAGTGAATTTAAAGGTTTACACTCTGTACAGGTACTCACCTTCCCAACAATCCCCTGCTCCCACGGAAAATCCGAAGGACGTTCCTGCTGTAAAGAAACTGAATTTAAAGGTTTTCACTCACGTTCACGAAAGGCCCCTGCTCCCACCGAAAACTTGGAGGCCGCTCCTGCTGTAAAGTAAGTGAATTTAAAGGTTTACACTCTACACAGGTACTCATCTTCATGACAGGCCCCTCCTCCTTCAGAAAATCCGGAGACCGCTACTGCTGTAAAGTAAGTGAATATAAAGATTTACACTCACCTTCCCGAGAGGCCCCTGCTCCCGCCGAAAAACCGGAGTCCGCCCCTGCTGTAAAGTAAGTGAATTTAAAGATTTACACTCTACACAGGTACTCGCCTTGCCGACAGGAGCAGGTCCCGCCGAAAATCCGCAGCCCGCTCCTGCTGAAAAGTAGAACATGGAACATAGAACGATACAGCGCAGTACAGGTCCTTCGGCCCTCAATGTTGCACCGACATGGAAAAAACTAAAGGCCATCTAACCTACACTATGCCCTTATCATCCATATGCTTATCCAATAAACTTTTAAATGCCCTCAATGTTGGCGAGTTCACTACTGTTGCAGGTAGGGCATTCCACGGCCTCACCACTCTTTGCGTAAAAAACCCACCTCTGACCTCTGTCCTATATCTATTACCCCTCAATTTAAGGCTATGTCCCCTCGTGCTAGCCACCTCCATCCGCGGGAGAAGGCTCTCGCTGTCCACCCTATCTAACCCTCTGAAGTTAAGCTCACTGGCCTATAATTACCCGCTCTCTGCCTCCCTCCTTTTTTTAAACACCGGTGTCACGTTTTCTAATTTCCAATCCACTGGGACCACCACAGAGTCTAGTGAATGTTGGTAAATTGTCACTAGTGCATTTGTAATTTGCCTAGCCATCTCTGTCAGCACTCTGGGATGCATTCCATCAGGGCTAGGATACTTGTCTACCTTTAGCCCCATTTGCTTGCCCACTACCCCCTTAGTGATAACAATCCTCTCAAGGTCCTCACTTGTCATAGCCTCATTTATATCA
The DNA here is from genome assembly GCF_902713615.1 of Scyliorhinus canicula. NCBI lineage: Eukaryota > Metazoa > Chordata > Chondrichthyes > Carcharhiniformes > Scyliorhinidae > Scyliorhinus > Scyliorhinus canicula. The sequence continues at coordinate 4,796,053 of NC_052174.1, forward strand.
GTCACTGGCATGTTATTTGTGTCTTCCACTGTGAAGACCGACCCAAAAAACCTGTTCAGTTCCTCAGCCATTTCCTCATCTCGCATTATTAAAACTCCCTTCTCATCCTCTAAAGGACCAATATTTACCTAAGCCACTCTTTTTTGTTTTATATATTTGTAGAAACTTTTACTGTCTGTTTTATATTCTGAGCAAGTTTACTCTCATACTCTATCTTACTCTTCTTTATAGCTTTTTTAGTAGCCTTCTGTTGCCTCCTAAAAATTTCCCAGTCCTCTAGTCTTACACCAATCTTTGCCACTTTGTATCCTTTTTCCTTCAATTTGATGCTCTCTCTTATTTCCTTAGATATCCACGGTCGATTTTCCCTCTTTCTAGCGTCCTTCCTTTTTGTTGATATAAACCAACAAACCTTTGCAGAGCACTGTGAAAAATCGCTTGGAATGTTCTCCACTGTTCCTCAACTGTTCCAACGTAAAGTCTTTGCTCCCAGTCTACCTTAGCTAGTTCTTCTCTCACCCCATTTTAATCTTCTTTGTTTAAACACAAAACAGTAGTATTTGATTTGACCTTCTCACCCTACATCTGTATTTTAAATTCCACCATATTGTGATCGCTCCTTCCGGGAGAATCCCTAGCTATGAGATCATGAATCAGTCCTGTCTCATTACACAGGACAAGATCTAGGCCCGCTTGTTCGCTCGTAGATTCCATTGCATACTGTTCTAAGAAACTATCGCGGATACATTCTATAAAGTCCTCCTCAAGATTGACTTGAACGACCTGGTTAAACCAATCGAATGTAGATTAAAATCCCCCATGATAACTGCCGTTACATTTCCAAATGCATCAGTTATTTTTTTGTTTATTGCCTGCCCCACCATAACGTTACTATTTGGTGGCCGATGGACTACTCCAATCATGACTTTTTCGCCTTACTATTCCTGATTTCCACCCAAATGGATTCAACCTTATCCTCCATAACACTGATATCATCCCTTACTATTGCCCGGATGTCATCCTCAAATAACAGAGCTACACCACCTCCCTTACCATCCACTCTGTACTTCCGAATAGTTTGATACCCTGGGATATTTAACTCCCAGTCGTGACCATCCTTTAACCGTGTTTCAGTAATGGCCACTATATCAGAGTCATTCACGATGATTTGCGCCATCAACTCATTTACTTTATTCCGAATACTACGAGCATTCAGGTAAAGTACAATTATGTTGGGTTTTTTTTACCTCTGTTTTGAATCTTAACTTCTCCAGTTTTATTCATTTTAGTATTACTGGGCCTATTTACTGAGTTCCCCTCAGTCACTGTACCTTGTACTGTCGCCCTTTTTGATTTTTGACTATGGCTTCTCTGCCTTGCACTTTCCCCCTTTTGCTTATGTCCCTGTTTTAATACCTTCCAAATTCCTGCATCAGTTCCCATGCCCTTGCAACATTAGTTTAAACCCTCCTCAACAGCTCTAGCAAACACCGGTTCCATCGGTTCCAGTCCTACCCAGGTGCAGACCGTCCGGTTTGTACTGGTCCCACCTCCCCCAGAACCGGTCCCAATGCCCCAGGAATTTGAATCTCTCCTTCTTGCATCACCTCTCGAGCCAGGCATTCATCCTATCTATCCTGACATTCCTAATCTGACTAGCTCGTGGCACTGGTAGCAATCCTGAGATTACTACCTTTGAGGTCCTACTTTTTAGTTTAACTTGTAACTCCCTGAATTCAGCTTGTAGGGCCTCATCCCGTTTTTGTTTTTACCTATATCGTTGGTGCCTATGTGCACCACGACAGCTGGCTGTTCACCCTCCCCCCCAAAATGTCCTGCAGCCGCTACGAGACATCCTTGACCCTTGCACCAGGGAGGCAACATACCATCCTGGAGTCTCGATTGCGTCCACAGAACCGCCAGTCTATTCCCCTTACGAGTGAGTCCCCTATCACTACAGCCCTGCCATTTTTCTTCCTGCCGTGCAGCAGAGCCAGCCACGGTGCCATGAACCTTGCTGCTGCTGCCTTCCCCTGGTGAGCCATCTCGCTCAACAGTATACAAAGCGGTATATCTGTTTTGCAAGGAGATGACCGCAGGGGACACCTGCACTGCTTTCCAACTCTTTTGGTCACCCATTTTCTATCTCCCTCAGTAACCTTCAACTGCGGTGTGACCAAGTCGCTAAACGTGCTTTCCACGACCTCCTCAGCATCGCGGATGCTCCAAAGTGAGTCAATCCGCAGCTCCAGAGCCGTCAAGCGGTCTAACAGGAGCTGCAACTGAACACACGTCTTGCACGTGAACGAGCCAGGGACAGTGGTCGTGCTCCTGAGCTCCCACATTGCACACGAGGAGCATGACACTGGTCTGGTATCTCCTGCCATGTCTTAAACCTTAGGTAAACTTAAACAACTACAATTTCAAAAAACGAAAGAAAAATAAATTAATTAGACAATGAAAAGACAAAGTATTTACCCGTCACTTACCAGCGTTAAAAGCATCTCCTCCCCACCCAGCTTCGAAGTCCCACCCAGCTTCAAATTCCCAAACTCACTCTTGGTTGTGCCTCACACTGGCTGTGCCTTCTCTGGCTCACTGGGAGAATTTACCCAGGGTTTCAGATTCTCCCACGTTCTCTCCCTGCAGATTAAAAGTTACAGGTCAGAAGAAAGAGAGAAAACAAAATAGGAGAGAAAAAACACCTTCTCCCACTCTGCACCGAATTACCTCACGGCACCAAATTACCAAGTTTCAACTTTCCACTCTGAATTTGCTTCACTTCGGCTGTGTCTTCTGGACTTGCGCAAAGAGTGTCAGCCCTTCAAATTCATATTCCCATTCAGAGGCGGTCAGATCATCAGTTTCACATTTCCATGAAGTCATTGTCAGTCCCTCAGTTTCACATTTCCGTGAAGTGTGAGTCAGTTCCTCAGTTTCACATTTTCGTGAAGTGTGAGCCAGTCCCTGAGTTTCACATTTCCATGAAGTGAGAGTCAGTTCATCAGTTTCACATTTCAATGAAGAGAGAGTCAGTTCCTTAGTTTGTGATTTCCACGAGGAGTGCGCCAAGTCCTCAGTTTCACACCAGGCAGTGGGAGTGGGTCCCTCAGTTTGACATTTACATAAAGAGAGAGTCAGTTCCTCAGTTTCACATTTCCATGAAGAGGTAGTAAGTTCCTCAGTTTCACATTTCCATGAAGAGGGAATCAGTCCCTCAGTTTCAAATTCACATGAAGAGAGTCAGTCCCTCAGTTCCATATTTCCATCAGAGAAAGTCAGATCCTTAGTTTCCCATTTTCTCTCAGTTTCACATTTCCATGAAGGGAGAGTCAGTCCCTCAGTTTCACATTTTTGTAATGAGAGAGTCAGTTAATAAGTTTCACATTTCAATTAAAAGGGAGTCAGTCCCTCGGTTTCACATTTCCATTAAGTGTGCGTGAGTTCCTCAGTTTCCTTTTTCCATGAAGTTCATGGAAAAGTCCATCATGGAAGACTCAGTTCCTCAGATTTACATTTCCATGAAGACAGAGTCAGTCCCTCAGTTTCACATTTCCTTGAACAGTGAGTGAGTTCATCAGTTTCACATTTCCACGAAGACAGAGTCAGTCCAGCCGTTTCACATTTCCATGAAGAGAGCGTCAGTCCCTCAGTTTCACAATCCCATGAAAAGGGAGTCAGTTCTTGAGTTTCACTTTTCAATGATGACGGAGCCAGTCCCTCAGTATTATATTTCCATGAAGAGTGAGTCGATCACTCAGTTTCACATTTCCGTGAAGAGAGTTAGTTAATCAGTTTCACATTTCAATTAAGAGGGGATGAGACCCTCAGTTTCACATTTCCATGAAGAGGGAGTAATTTCCTCAGTTTCACTTTTGCATGATGACAGAGCCCGTTCCACAGTTTCACATTTCCTTGATGAGTCAGTGCATTCCTCAGTTTCACATATCCATGAAGAGCCAGTTCATCAGTTTCACATTTTATTGAAGAGGGAGTGAGTTAATCAGTTTCACCTTGCCATTACGAGGGAATCAGTCCCTCAGTTTCACATTAACGTGAAGAGAGTCAGTCCCTCAGTTTCATATTCCAATTAAGAGGAAGTCAGTTCCTCAGTTTCACGTTTCCATGAAGACAGTTTGAGTCACTCAGTTTCACATTTCCATTAAGTGTGAGTGGGTTCCTCAGTTTCACATTTCCATGAAGGGGTAGTCAGTTCCTCAGTTTCACATTTCCATGAAGAGAGAGTCAATTCATCAGTTTCACATTTGAATGAAGTGTGATTGAGATCCTCGCTTTCACATTTCCATGTAGAGAGAGTAGTTCCTCAGTTTCACATTTCCATGATGACCGAGTCAGTCCCTCAGTTTCACATTCCCATGAAGACAGAGTCAGTCCCTCAGTTTCACATTTCCATGAAGAGAGTCAGTTCATCAGTTTCACGTTTCAATGAAGAGGGAGTCAATTCCACAGTTTCACATTTCCAGGAAGACAGAGACAGTTACCCAGTTTCACATTTCCATGAAGAGAGAGTCAGTTCATCAGTTTCACTTTTCCAGTAAGACAGAGTCAGTCGCTCAGTTTCACATTTCCATGAAGTGAGTGTGGTCCTCAGTTTCACGTTTCCATGAAGAGTGAATCAGTCCGTCAGTTTCACATTCACTTGAAGAGAGTCAGCCTCTAAGTTTCAACTTTCCATTAAGAGGGAGTCAGATCCTCAGTTTCAAGAAGGGGAGTAGAGACAACCCTGGTAATTATAGACCTGTGAGCCTTACTTCGGTTGTGGGTAAAATGTTGGAAAAGGTTATAAGAGATAGGGTTTATAATCATCTTGAAAAGAACAAGTTGATTAGCGATACTCAACACGGTTTTGTGAAGGGTAGGTCATGTCTCACCAACCTTATTGAGTTTTTTGAGAAGGTGACCAAACAGGTGGATCAGGGTAAAGCTGTTGATGTGGTGTATATGGATTTCAGTAAGGCGTTTGATAAGGTTCCCCACGGTAGGCTATTGCAGAAAATAAGGAAGTATGGAATTGAAGGTGATTTAGCGGTTTGGATCAGTAATTGGCTAGCTGAAAGAAGACAGAGGGTGGTGGTTGATGGCAAATGTTCATCCTGGAGTTCAGTTACTAGTGGTGTACCGCAAGGATCTGTTTTGGGGCCACTGCTGTTTGTCATTTTTATAAATGACCTGGAAGAGGGTGTAGAAGGATGGGTTAGTAAATTTGCAGATGACACGAAGGTCGGTGGAGTTGTGGATAGTGCTGAAGGATGTTATAGGATACAGAGGGACATAGATAAGCTGCAGAGCTGGGCTAAGAGGTGGCAGATGGAGTTTAATGCGGAAAAGTGTGAGGTGGTTCACTTTGGAAGGAGTAACAGGAATGCAGAGTACTGGGCTAATGGCAAGATTCTTGGTAGTGTAGATGAACAGAGAGATCTCGGCATCCAGGTACATAAATCCCTGAAAGTTGCCACACAGGTTAATAGGGCTGTTAAGAAGGCATATGGTGTGCTAGCCTTTATAAGCAGGGGGATTGAGTTTCGGAACCACAAGGTCATGCTGCAGCTGTACATAACTCTGGTGCGGCCACACCTGGAGTACTGCGTGCAGTTCTGGTCACCACATTATAGGAAGGATGTGGATGCTTTGGAAAGGGTTCAGAGGAGATTTACTAGGATGTTGCCTGGTATGGAGGGAAGGTCTTACGAGGAAAGGCTCAGGGAATTGAGGTTGTTTTCGTTAGCGAGGAGAAGGCTGAGAGGTGACTTAATAGAGACATATAAGATAGTCAGAGGGTTAGATAGGGTGGACAGTGAGAGTCTTTTTCCTCGGATGGTGATGACCAACACGAGGGGACATAGCTTTAAATTGAGGGGTGATAGATATAGGACAGATGTCAGAGGCAGTTTCTTTACTCAGAGAGTAGTAGGGGTGTGGAACGCCCTGCCTGCAATAGTAGTAGACTCGCCAACTTTAAGGGCATTTAAGTGGTCACTGGATAGACAGATGGATGAAAATGGAATAGTGTAGGTCAGATAGGCTTCAGATGGTTTCACAGGTCGGCGCAACATCGAGGGCCGAAGGGCCCGTACTGCGCTGTAGTGTTCTATGTTCTATGTTCTATGTTCACATTTCCATGAAGAGAGAGTCAGTCCCTCAGTTTCACAATCCCATAAAGAGGGAGTTAGTTCCTCCATTTCACTTTTCAATGATGACCGAGCCAGTCCCTCAGTATCAAATTTCCATGAAGAGAGAGTCAGTCCATCAGTTTCACATTTCAATGAAGAGGGAGTCAGTTCCTCAGTTTAACTATCGCATGGGGCAGCACGGTAGCATGGTGGTTAGCATAAATGCTTCACAGCTCCAGCGTCCCAGGTTCGATTCCCGGCTGGGTCACTGTCTGTGCGGAGTCTGCACGTCCTCCCCGTGTGTGCGTGGGTTTTCTCCGGGTGCTCCGGTTTCCTCCCACAGTCCAAAGATGTGCGGGTTAGGTGGATTGGCCATGCTAAATTGCCCGTAGTGTCCTAAAATGTAAGGTTAAGGGGGGGGGGGGTGGGGTTGTTGGGGGTATAGGGTGGAAACGTGGGTTTGAGTTGGGTGATCATGGCTCGGCACAACATCGAGGGCCGAAGGGCCTGTTCTGTGCTGTACTGTTCTAAGTTTCTATGATGACAGAACCAGTCCCTCAGTTTCACATTTTCTTGATGAGTGAGTGTGTCCCTCAATTTCACATGATCAGAGCCAGTTCATCAGTTTCACATTTCCATGAAGAGGGAACCAGTCCCTCAGTTTCACATTGACGTGAAGAGATTCAGTCCCTCAGTTTCATATTCCAATTAAGATGAAGTCAGTTCCTCAGTTTCACGTTTCCATGAAGACAGAGTCAGTCTCTCAGTTTCACATTTCCTTGAAGAGTGAGTGAGTTCCTCAGTTTCACGTTTCCATGAAAAGACAGTCAATTCCTCAGTTTCAAATTCCCATTAAGATGAAGTCAGTTCCTCGGTTTCACATTTCCATGAAGTCAGAGTCAGTCCCTTAGTTTCACATTTCCATGAAGTGTGAGTGAGTTCCTCAGTTTCACATTTCCATCAAGATAGCCAGTTCATCAGTTTCACATTACAATGTAGAGGGAGCCAATTCTAAGTTTCACACCGGGAAGAAGAAGTGAGTCCCTCAGATTGACATTTCCACGAAGAGAGAGTCAGTTCGTCAGTTTCACATTTCCATGAAGAGAGAGTCAGTCCTTCAGTTTCACATTTCCATGGAGAGGGTATGGTTTCCTCAGTTTCACATTGCCATGAAGAGGGAATCAGTCACTTGGTTTCACATTCACATGAAGAGATTCAGTCCCTCAGTTTCATATTCCCATTAAGAGGGAGTCAGTTCCTCAGTTTCATATTTCCATAAAGGGAGAGTCAGTTCCTCAGTTTCACATTTCCATGAAGAGGTCGTCCGTTCCTCAGTTTCACATTGCCATGAAGAGGGAAGCTGGCACTCAGTTTCACATTCACATGAAGAGAGTCAGTCCCTCAGTTTCATATTCCCATTAATAGGGAGTCAGTTCCTTAGTCTCACATTTCCATGAAGAGAGAGTCAGTTCCTCAGTTTTACATTTCCATGAAGAGGGAGTTATTTCCTCAGTTTCACATTTACATGAAGTGAGTCAGTTCCTCCTATTCACATTCCCATGAAGAGTGAGTCAATTCCTTAGTCTCACATTTCCACGAAGACAGAGTCAGTTCCTCATTTTCACATTTCCTTTGAAGAGTGAGAGAGTTCCTCAGTTTCACATTGCCATGAAGGGAGAGTTAGTTCCTCAGTTTCACATTTCCATGAAGTGAGAGTTAGTTTCTCAGTTTCACATTTCCATGAAGTGAGCGTCAGTTCCGCAGTTTCACATTTCCATGATGACAGTCAGTCCTTCAGTTTCACATTTGCATGAAGAGAAAGTCAGTTCATCAGTTTCACATTTCAATGAAGAGGCAGTCAGTCCCTGAGTTTCACATTTACATGAAGAGAAAGTCAGTTCCTCAGTTTCACATTTCTATGAAGAGAAAGTCAGTTCATCAATTTCACATTTCAAGGAAGAGGCAGTCAGTCCCTGAGTTTCACATTTCCCCGAAGAGTGATTGAGTTCCTCAGTTTCAGATTTCCATGAAGGGAGCGTCATTTCCTCAGTTTCACACCAGGAAGAGGGACTGAATTTCTCCGTTTGGCATTTCCATGAAGAGAGAGTCAGACCCTCAGTTTCACAATTGCATGAAGAGTGAGTCAGTCCCTCCGTTTCGCATTCCCATGAAGAGTGCGTCAGTTCCTCAGTCTCACATATCCAAGATGACAGAGTCAGTCCCTCATTTTCCCATTTCCTTGAAGAGTGAATCAGTCCGTCAGTTTCACATTCACATGAAGAGAGTCAGCCCCTCAGTTTCACATTCCCATTAAGAGTGAGTCAGATCCTCAGATTCACATTTCCATGAAGACAGAATCAGTCCCTCAGTTTCACAATTCCATGAAATGTGAGTGAGCTCCTCAGTTTCACAGTCCCATAAAGACAGAGCAAGTCCCTCAGTTTCATATGTCCATGAAGTGTGATTGAGATCCTCAGTTTCACATTACCATTAAGAGAGTCAATTCCTCAGTTTCACATTACCATGGAGATAGAATCAGCCTCTCAGTTTCACATTTCCATGAAGACAGAGTCAGTCCCTCAGTTTCACATTTTCATGGTGTGAATCAGTCCGTCAGTTTCACATTCACTTGAAGAGAGTCCGCCGCTAAGTTTCAAATTCCCATTAAGATGGAGTCAGAGCCTCAGTTTCACATTTCTATGAAGACAGAGTCAGTCCGTCAGTTTCACATTTCCATGAAGTGTGAGTGAGTTCCTCAGTTTCACATTTCCATGAAGAGAGAGTCAGTCCTTCAGTTTCTGATTTCCATGAAGAGGGCGTCAGTTCCTCAGTTTCACATTGCCATGACGAGGGAATCAGTAACTCAGTTTCACATTCACATGAAGAGAGTCAATCCCTCAGTTTCATATTCCCATTAAGAGGGAGTCAGATCCTCAGTTTCACATTTCCATGAAGAGAGAGTCAGTTCCTCAGATTTACATTTCCATGAAGACAGTCAGTCCGTCAGGTTCAGATTTCCATGAAGTGTGATTGAGTTCCTCATTTTGACATTTCCATGAAGCGAGAGTCAGTCCCTCAGTTTCACATTTCCATGAAGAGAGAGTCAGTTCATCAGTTTCACTTTTCCAGTAAGACATGAGTCAGTCGCTCAGTTTCACATTTCCATGAAGTGAGTGTGGTCCTCAGTTTCACGTTTCCATGAAGAGTGAATCAGTCCGTCAGTTTCACATTCACTTGAAGAGAGTCAGCCTCTAAGTTTCAATTTTCCATTAAGACGGAGTCAGATCCTCAGTTTCACATTTCCATGAAGAGAGAGTCAGTCCCTCAGTTTCACAATCCCATAAAGAGGGAGTTAGTTCCTCCATTTCACTTTTCAATGATGACTGAGCCAGTCCCTCAGTATCAAATTTCCATGAAGAGAGAGTCAGTCCATCAGTTTAACATTTCAGTGAAGAGAGAGTCTGTTCCTCAGTTTCATATTTCCATGAAGTGTGTCAGTTCCTCCTGTGCACATTCCCATGAAGAGTGAGTCAAGTCCTTAGTCGTAAGTCCTTAGGTTTCCTGCCTCCTGGCTATTGCTGTGCAGGCAGGTGTGGCAGGATGCACAAGGCCACATTGCTTTTGTAACCCTGTCCCAAATCAATGTTGCCTCTTTTGCTTTTTTGTCTGTGAAATCTTGTTGGTATCAAGTCCTGAAGCATCCATTTGCTGCTTTGACCAGGTGCCTGTTTGTTATTCTACATTTGGATTTTGCCCCTATTTTGCCCTCATTGCCCAATGCTCGGACCTTCCGCCTGGCTCGACATCTCCCCAAAACCAAACCACTTCCCCAACTAACTGCGAGGGAGCTGGAACGATCCCAAAGGGGCTGTGGCGTTCGGCTGACCTGAGCCTTTAGGAAAGCCGCACGTTTTCACTCCGGCTGTGAGAGTGTGGAAGGATGTTTGAGATCATTGCACCGAGTTGGTGCAATGAGCGATCGTAATACTCATGAATATAAATCGAACATATATGTTTAACCTGGACTGTACTTGACACATTGCGTATCTTGACTGTGAATTTTGATTGACACCAAACTCGCTTGAACTCTTTGTTTCCTGCCTTCCACACTCTTCACCCAACCAGTTCCTCACTCGAGGAGCCAATCGTCCCATTTTCAGCCTCATTGTTCACAAAAATTACCCCATTAAGATGGGGGTTGGGGTGCCCTAATGGCAAACTCTATCTTTCCCTTCACCCCACCCCCCCTCACCCCCACCTCACTCCAGCCCCTGCAACGCCTCAGCGCATGGCCCGGGAAGCTTCCAAGTACCCGTCCCTTCCAATTTTAACACTTTTCAATTGTGCGTCAAATCCTTTTCCCAAAGATGTATTACTTGCCTTACAAGGGATTTTTAACTCTCTCTGTCTCTGTTGTGCCAGACAATGAACCATTCCTTATGCACGTGTTCTTCTCTGAAGTTCAGGTTGATCCCAGCTGGATGCTGGATGTTGGTGAGCGTGCTGAGATCTCCCTGTTTCCTCTCCCTGCTTCCCCAATACAGGCACTGTACTACAACGCTCTGGCTGGCGCCCCACTCTGGGGGAACACTCATAGAACATAGAACATAGAACGATACAGCGCAGTACAGGCCCTTCGGCCCTCAATGTTGCACCGACATGGAAAAAAAAACGAAAGGGCATCTAACCTACACTATGCCCTTATCATCCATATGCTTATCCAATAAACTTTTAAATGCCCTCAATGTTGGCGAGTTCACTACTGTTGCAGGTAGGGCATTCCACGGCCTCACCACTCTTTGCGTAAAAAACCCACCTCTGACCTCTGTCCTATATCTATTACCCCTCAGTTTAAGGCTATGTCCCCTCGTGCTAGCCACCTCCATCCGCGGGAGAAGGCTCTCGCTGTCCACCCTATCTAACCCTCTGATCATTTTGTATGCCTCTATTAGGTCACCTCTTAACCTTCTTCTCTCTAACGAAAACAACCTCAAGTCCATCAGCCTTTCCTCATAAGATTTTCCCTCCATACCAGGCAACATCCTGGTAAATCTCCTCTGTACCCGTTCCAAAGCATCCACGTCCTTCCTATAATGAGGCGACCAGAACTGTACGCAATACTCCAAATGCGGCCGTACTAGAGTTTTGTACAACTGCAACATGACCTCATGGCTCCGGAACTCAATCCCTCTACCAATAAAGGCCATGACACCATAGGCCTTCTTCACAACCCTATCAACCTGGGTGGCAACTTTCAGGGATCTATGTACATGGACACCGAGATCCCTCTGCTCATCCACACTACCAAGAATTTTACCATTAGCCAAATATTCCGCATTCCTGTTATTCTTTCCAAAGTGAATCACCTCACACTTCTCCACATTAAACTCCATTTGCCACCTCTCAGCCCAGCTTTGTAGCTTATCTATGTCCCTCTGTAACCTGCAACATCCTTCCGCACTGTCTACAACTCCACCGACTTTAGTGTCGTCTGCAAATTTACTTACCCATCCTTCTGCGCCCTCCTCTAGGTCATTTATAAAAATGACAAACAGCAACGGCCCCAGAACAGATCCTTGTGGTACGCCACTCGTAACTGAACTCCATTCTGAACATTTCCCATCAACCACCACTCTCTGTCTTCTTTCAACTAGCCAATTTCTGATCCACATCTCTAAATCACCCTCAATCCCCAGCCTCCGTATTTTCTGCAATAGCCGACCGTGGGGAACCTTATCAAACGCTTTACTGAAATCCATATACACCACATCAACTGCTTTACCCTCATCCACCTGTTCAGTCACCTTCTCAAAGAACTCGATAAGGTTTGTGAGGCATGACCTACCCTTCACAAAACCATGCTGACTATCCCTAATCATATTATTCCTATCTAGATGATTATAAATCGTATCTTTTATAATCCTCTCCAAGACTTTACCCACCACAGACGTTAGGCTCACCGGCCTATAGTTACCGGGGTTATCTCTACTCCCCTTCTTGAACAAAGGGACCACATTTGCTATCCTCCAGTCCTCTGGCACTATTCCTGTAGCCAATGATGACCTAAAAATCAAAGCCAAAGGCTCAGCAATCTCTTCCCTGGCTTCCCAGAGAATCCTAGGATAAATCCCATCAGGCCCCGGGGACTTATCTATTTTCACCTTGTCCAGAATTGCCAACACTTCTTCCCTACGCACCTCAATGCCATCTATTCTAATGGCCTGGGTCTCAGCATTCTCCTCCACAATATTATCTTTTTCCTGAGTGAATACTGACAAAAAGTATTCATTTAGTATCTTGCTTATCTCCTCAGCCTCCACACACAACTTCCCACCACTGTCCTTGACTGGCCCTACTCTTACCCTAGTCATTCTTTTATTCCTGACATACCTATAGAAAGCTTTTGGGTTTTCCTTGATCCTACCTGCCAAAGACTTCTCGTGTCCCCTCCTTGCTCGTCTTAGCTCTCTCTTTAGATCCTTCCTCGCTTCCCTGTAACTATTAAGCGCCCCAACTGAAACTTCACGCCTCATCTTCACATAGGCCTCCTTTTTCCTCTTAACAAGAGATTCCACTTCTTTGGTAAACCACGGTTCCCTCGCTCTACCCTTTCCTCCCTGTCTGACTGGTACGTACTGATCAAGAACACGCAATAGCTGTTCCTTGAACAAGCTCCACATATCCAGTGTGCCCAACCCTTGCAGCCTACTTCTCCAACCTACACATCCTAATTCATGTCTAATGGCATCATAATTGCCCTTCCCCCAGCTATAACTCTTGCCCTGCGGAGTATACTTATCCCTTTCCATCACTAATGTAAAGGTCACCGAATTGTGGTCACTGTCTCCAAAGTGTTCACCTACCTCCAGATCTAACACCTGGCCTGGTTCATTACCCAAAACCAAATCCAAAGTGGCCTCACCTCTTGTTGGCCTGTCAACATATTGTGTCAGAAAACCCTCCTGCACACATTGTACAAAGAACGACCCATCCAATGTACTCGAACTATATCTTTTCCAGTCAATATTAGGAAAGTTAAAGTCTCCCATAACAACTACCCTGTTACTTTCGCTCTTTTCCAGAATCATCTTCGCCATCCTTTCCTCTACATCTCTAGAACTATTAGGTGGCCTATAGAAAACTCCCAGCAGGGTGACCTCTCCTTTCCTGTTTCTAACCTCAGCCCATACTATCTCGGAAGAAGAGTCCCCATCTTGCATCCTTTCTGCCACCGTAATACTGTCCTTGACTAGCAGCGCCACACCTCCCCCTCTTTTGCCCCCTTCTCTGACTTTACTAAAACACCTAAACCCCGGAACCTGCAACAACCATTCCTGTCCCTGCTCTATCCATGTCTCTGAAATGGCCACAACATCGAAGTCCCAGGTACCAACCCATGCTGCCAATTCCCCTACCTTATTTCGTATACTCCTGGCATTGAAATAGACACACTTCAAACCACTCGCCACGGTTTCCGGTTAGAAATGATTCTGTCCCTGTTTTTGGGGCCTGTTCCAGTGAAGGCGGGGGGGGGGGGGGGGGTCTATGACTGCCATAAGACTGAACCCCCACTTTCCTCATCTACTCCTCCCCCAACCCCTATATTCAAACCCGACAGAGTTAAGAAACCCTTGTAACACATTCTTTGCCTCCAATGAATGAATGTATCCTGTTTGACATAACTTATGGTTGGAAAGTTTTCGTTTCTGTTGAGAAATACATTCTGCCCCTCTGACGTGTGCTTCTGAGATGTGCAATTCATTTACTGATTCAGTCTGTGCATTACAAGGTGTTCTTAAAGTTTAATTTCTCGCTTAAAATTTCCCGTTGTTCCCTGAACTCCCTCTCCAAATCTCCCTAACCAGCTGCTCCCCCCATACTCTTCCACTTCCCTCATCCCAGTGGCCAGCACAGGTGCTTCACAGCTCCAGCATCCCAGTTTCGATTCGCGGCTTTGGTCACTGTCTGTGCAGTGTCTGCGCGTTCCCCCCGTGTCTGTGTCGGGTTCCTCCGGTTGCTCCGGTTTCCTCCCACAATCCAAACACATGCGGGTTAAGCGGATTTGTTGTGCTAAATTGCCCTGAGTATCCAAAGAACGTTACGTTGGGTTACTGGGGAACGGGAAAGGGGAGAGGCGTGGGCTTGATAGCGTGGTCTATCCAAGGGCCGGTGCCGAATTGATGGGCCGAGTGGCCTCCTTCTGCACTTTCAACTCTAGGTTTCAATCCTCTGAATCCAGCTCTTGCGACCACTCTGCCGCTGCAGTATTCCCCATTCCACTATCGGTATCTGTGTCGCACGTTCCCAAGACTACCACCGTTCTGTCGTTGAAAGTTCTCCTTCAAGGTGGGCGCGGCGGTTAGCACTGCTGCCTCAGAGCACCAGGGACCCGTGTTCACACTGCTGCCTAAATGCACCAGAGACCCGTGTTAGCACTGCTGTCTCAGAGCTCCAGGGATCTCGGATTAGCACTGCTGCCTCACAGCACCAGGGAGCCTGATTTGATTCTGTGCTCGGGTAACTGACTGTGTTGAGTCTGAATGTTCTCCCCATGCCTGCGTGGCTTTCCTCCGGGTGCTCCGGTTTCCTACCACAAGTCCCGGAAGACATGCTGTTAGGTAACAAATATTCTGAATTCTCCTGTGTGCCCAAACAGGCGCTGGAATGTGGTGACGAGGATATTTTCACCGTAACTTCATTGTCGTGTTAACGTCCGCGTACTTGTGAAAAAACGATTATTATTGGATTATTAAATGGCCCCCTCCTGCACCCGGTCCCTTCTTGGAGCACAGCTCTTTTCAGTTCTCCGAAATTCCCCCCTTATTATCTCTTGAATGGAGTCACTCACTCAGCCATTTCAGAGGGGAGCAGTGAAACCAATCACAAATTCTGTGGGGTCTGGAGTCACCTGTAGGACGTACCAGGTAAGGTCATTAGATTTCCTTCCCTGAAGGGCATTAGTGAACCAGATGGGTTTTTACGACAATCGGTAATGGTGTCATGGTATCATTCGCCTTTTAATTCCAGATTTTTATTGGATGGCGGGATTTGAAGCCGGGACCCCAGAGCATTAACCTGGTTGTCTGGATTACTAGTCCAGTGATAGTACCACTGTGCCACCGTCTCCCCACAATATTTCACAATGTCAATGTTTGCACTGTCCCAACAACATTCCTGGGGCAGGTACAGAGGAGATTAGAGGCAGAGAGTGATGCTCTGAATGTACTCGCTGGTGAAGGCTTCACAGGTGAGACACATCAGAGAGTTAGGTGCAGGGTGTCCTATTGGAATACTGTGTGTTTTGTTACTTTGTTTAGTTTTTTACAGACCACATTTTGACATGTTTGGAAATTTTCAGAAGATTTTTGAAATGGAATCAATCTTTTTTATTAAATTTAGAGTATGCAATTATTTTTGTTTTCCAATTAAGGGCAATTTAGCATTGTGAATAATTCTACCCCACCCGCCTTTGGCTTCGTGCGGGTGAGTCGCACGCAGACACGGGGAGAATGTGCAAAGTCCGCATGGACAGTGGCCCAGGGCTGGGATCGAAACAGGACTTCGGAACGGTGAGTCAGCAGTGCCACCCACTGCGCCACCGTGCCGCCCTTACAAAAGGGGTTCAATCTTTATCCAAGCAATTCTCAAGCGTCCCGTTAAGCACTTGTTCTGACACCCTGGGCTAGGACGGGGTTAATTCCAGCCCTCTTGTCCCGGAGACACAACACAATTGAATTAACGAATCATTCTTAGCAAAAAGACTGAAGTCTTTGGCCCTGGCTCCCAGTAATTACAGTGGCCAAGTTCGTAAACTTAAACAATTACACTTTTTAAGAACGAGGATCAATTCAATATGCAGCAAAAATAACAGGTTAATAACATTTAATTCCTAACCCCCACTTAAACTGATCCCATCCGCATAATATGTAAACATACCCACACACACAATGGCAGACAGAGGGGAGAAGAGGGATGTAAAATAATCAGGAGAGTAAAAAGGTGAGTCTTTATTTCAGATGGTTGTTTTTAGCACACTTTCCTTCAATGTTTTCAGTTCCGAGCTGTCCAGTCTGCAATGGTTTTCACTGACGATTCATTCCGATTTCTGCAGTTTCTGAAATACAGCAGCTTTCCTGGAGTAAACAGGATGGGGAAAGAGAGGGAGCAGGTCTTTTTTCGAAGTGTCTGGGATTCAGACCTCTGCTTCCCTTCAATCGTCGGAAATCTTCACACTGGAGTGGGGAATCTGCCCACTCACCACCTGTTACCGGGCAGAATCCGGCCTTTTGACCAATTCATTGGCCACCAACCAGCCAATCAAACCGAGTCGCACCCCATCTCTCGGCTGCCGCAATGTCTGAGATTTGTTGTCCGAAGCGAGCAGAGCGTTGTCTTCTGTAAATTTTAAATTCCTCCTTTCCCCTGCTCGACTAAAAGATGCATGTCCATTAATCAGCCATTAAAGCAGCAAAAATGAAGGGGAAACAAGGGAATCTAGAAGGTCCCTTACACACTGACCACCTCCCTCCCCCCACTCTCTCTCAGTGCTGAACTCCTGTCTGTGTTGAAGTTCCTGTTATGGTAGGTCAATGCTGTTGGGGTGATCCCTCCCTCTTGTTGAATTCCTGATGGTTTGCCTTCTGCTGCTGTAGTAGCATTTGTTCACCAGCAGAGGGCGGCGGCTCACAGTTGAATCGCAAGATGGAGACACAGGGTTGATGCTGCAGTAGCATCTTTTCACCAGCAGAGGGTGGCGGCTTATCATTTCAATCAGAAGATCGAGGCACAGGGTTGACGAAGAGACACATTTATCCATCTTTCTTTTTACATTTAGTGTACCCAATCCAATTAAGGGGCAATTTAGCGTGGCCAATCCCCATAACCTGCACATCTTTGGGCTGTGGGGGGCGAAGCCCACAGAAACACAGAGAGAATGTGCAAACTCCACACGGACGGTGACGCAGATCCGGAATCGAACCTGCGACCTCGGCGCCGTGAAGCAACAGTGCACTTTCATCCACCTTAACAATTATGCAACATATCGTGGATCCAGAATGTTCGTCAGTCCAGGCTGTGCTCGCCTGCTGTCCCCAGGGCTCTGAGAGACAGCAGCAGCTGCTGGTTCACAGGCAGTGTGTGTTTAGAAAAGACACAGACAGAAACACCCTCACAGATAAATCAGTTACGATTAAATATTAGTGGAACTGGCTGGAAGGTGCAGAATGGCCCCCTGTTCCTGTGCAACGTTTGTTTAGGTGCTTCTAATCCATTCTATGGGTGTGAGAGGGGAGTACTCACCAAGGCCAGATATTAATTCTGATGCTGAGACTCAGAAAATCAATTTCAACATTGGACAGGAGTGACTGTCACTGACTGAAGCAATTTTACGTGGTAGGGAGTATTTTCCAGAGGGCTGCAAAGGAAGTGAGGGGGAAGATTCCAGACAGGAATTATGAGAAGGGAATGTCCAGGTGCACAGCGAAGTTGGGTTGGGGCTTGTTAGACTGGGATGTGAGGCTTTTATCACTTGCGGAGGAGGGAATAAACTGTTAATGTTTGGAACAGGGAGGATTCGATGATGGTGCGAATGATAATTTCCACAGAAGCTCAGAGTGGGGCTAACAGAGAGGGGGGTTGC
The DNA here is from genome assembly GCF_902713615.1 of Scyliorhinus canicula. Taxonomy (NCBI): domain Eukaryota; kingdom Metazoa; phylum Chordata; class Chondrichthyes; order Carcharhiniformes; family Scyliorhinidae; genus Scyliorhinus; species Scyliorhinus canicula. The sequence continues at coordinate 4,813,822 of NC_052174.1, forward strand.
AGAAGGAACAGTGATTGTGGGTGTAAATGGGAAGGAGGGGAATCCATATGGAAAATTGCCCAGGTGTGTCCTGCCCACACGAAACAAGACAAATCCCACCCAGCTAATTACTGCCCAATCAGTCGCCTCTCCATGATTGACAAAGTGATGGAAGGAGTTATCGACACTGCTATCAAGCGGCACATACTCAGCCAGAACCTCCTCTCGGAAGCTCAGTTTGGGTTCCACCAGTGTCACTCGGCTCCTGACCTCATTAGACCCTTGGTTCAAACATGGACGAAAGAACTGAATGACAGAGGTGAGGTGAGAGTCACTGCCTTTGACATCAAGGCAGCATTTGGTCGAGTGTGGTATCCATACATACATAGAAGATAAGAGCAGGAGGAGGCATTTTGGCCTTTAGAGCCTGCTCCGCCTTTTACCGCGATCATGGCTGATCATAGAACACAGAACAGTACAGCACAGAACAGGACGGTCGGCCCTCGCTGATGTGCCGAACATTGTCCGAAACCAAGATCAAGCTATCTCACTCCCTGTCATTCTGGTGAGCTCCATGTGCCTATCCAATAACCGCTTGAAAGTTTCTAAAGTGTTTCTCAATGGGTAAAGAACCTGCCTTGGATATCCCTCCTATATCTCCCACCATGAACCTTATAGTTATGTCCCCTTGTAACAGCTACATACAGCCAAAGAAATAGTATCTGAACCTCCAATCTATCTATCGACCTCATCATCTTATAAACCTCGATTAAGTCACCGCTCATCCTCCTCCGCTCCAAAGAGAAAAGCCCTAGCTCCCTCAAACATTCCTCATAAGACCTATCCTGCACAGCAGGCAGCAGCCTGGCAAATCTCCTTTGCACCCTTTCCAATGCTTCCACGTCCTTCCTATCTTGAGGTGACCAGTACTGCACACAATACACATAACCTCGCGGCTCTTAAACTCAAGCCCGCTGTTAACAAACGCTAACACAATATAAGCCTTCTTCATGACTCTATCCACTTGAACATAGAACATAGAACATTACAGCGCAGTACGGGCCCTTCGGCCCTCGATGTTGCGCCGACCTGTGAAACCATCTGAAGCCTATCTGACCTACACTATTCCATTTTCATCCAGATGGCTATCCAGTGAACACTTAAATGCCCTTAACGTTGGCGAGTCGACTACTGTTGCAGACAGGGCTTTCCACACCCCTACTACTCTCTGAGTAAAGAAACTGCCTCTGACATCTGTCCTATATCTACCACCCCTCAGTTTAAAGCTATGTCCCCTCGTGTTGGTCATCACCATCCGAGGAAAAATACTCTCACTGTCCACCATATCTAACCCTCTGACTATCTTATATGTCTCTATTAAGTCACCTCCCAGCCTTCTCCTCTCTAACGAAAACAACCTCAAGTCCCTGAGCCTTTCCTCGTAAGACCTTCCCTCCATACCAGGCAACATCCTAGTAAATCTCCTCTGAACCCTTTCCAAAGCTTCGACATCCTTCCTGTAATGTGGTGACCAGAACTGCACGCAGTACTCCAGGTGCGGCCCCACCAGAGTTATGTACAGCTGCAGCATGACCTTGTGGCTCCGAAACTCAATCCCCCTACTGATAAAGGCTAGCACACCATATGCCTTCTTAACAGCCCTATTAACCTGGGTGGCAACTTTCAGGGATTTATGTACCTTGATGCCGAGATATCTCTGTTCATCTACACTACCAAGAATCTTGCCATTAGCCCAGTACTCTGCATTCCTGTTACTCCTTCCAAAGTGAACCACCTCACATTTTTCCGCATTAAACTCCATCTGCCACCTCTCAGCCCAGCTCTGCAGCTAATATATGTCCCTCTGTATCCTCTAACATCCTTCAGCACTGTCCACAACTCCACCGACCTTCGTTCATCTGCAAATTTACTAACCCATCCTTCTACACCCTCTTCCAGGTCATTTATGAAAATGACAAACAGCAGAGGCCCCAGAACAGATCCTTGCGGTACGCCACTAGTAACTGAACTCCAGGATGAACATTTGCCATCAACCACCACCCTCTGTCTTCTTTCAGCTAGCCAATTACTGATCCAAACCGCTAAATCATTTTCAATCCCATACTTCCTTATTTTCTGCAATAGCCTACCGTGGGGAACCTAATCAAACGCCTTACTGAAATCCATATACACCATATCAACCGCTTTGCCCTCATCCACCTGTTTGGTCACCTTCTCAAAAAACTCAATAAGGTTTTGAGGCATGACCTACCCTTCACAAAACCGTGTTGACTATCGCTAATCAACTTGTTCTTTTCAAGATGATTATAAACCCTATCTCTTATAACCTTTTCCAACATTTTACCCACAACCGAAGTAAGGCTCACGGGTCTATAATTACCAGGGTTGTCTCTACTCCCCTTCTTGAACAAGGGGACAACATTTGCTATCCTCCAGTCTTCCGGCACTATTCCTGTCGACAAAGACGACATAAAGATCAAGGACAAAGGCTCTGCAATCTCCTCCCTGGCTTCCCAGATAATCCTAGGATAAATCCCATCTGGCCCAGGGGACTTATCTATTTTTACACTTTCTAAAATTGCTAACACCTCCTCCTTGTGAACCTCAATTCCATCTAGCCTGGTCGACTGAACCTGAGTATTCTCCTCGACAACATTGTCTTTCTCCAGTGTAAACACTGACGAAAAATATCCATTTAACGCTTCCCCTATCTCCTCTGATTCCACACACAACTTTCACTACTATCCTTGATTGGCCCTAATCTTACTCTAGTCATTCTTTTGTCCCTGATATACCTATAGAAAGCCTTAGGATTTCCTTGATCCTATCCGCCAACGACTTTTCGTGTCCTCTCCTCGCTCTTGTTAAGTCTCACTTTAGGTAATTCCTGGCTAACTTGTTCACCTCAAGTGCCCTAACTGAGCCTTCATGTCTCATCCTAACATAAACCTTCTTCTTCCTCTTGACAAGTGCTTCAACTTCCTTAGTAAACCACGGTTCTCTTGCTCGAAAACTTCCTCCCTGCCTGTCAGGTACATACTTATCTAGGACACGCAGTAGCTGTTCCTTGAAATAGCTCCACATTTCGATTGTACCCATCCCCTGCAGTTTCCTTCCCCATTCTATACATCCTAAATCTTTCCGGATAGCATCATAATTGCCTTTCCCCCAGCTATAATTCCTGCTTGCGGTATATGCCTATCTCTGCCCATTGCTAAAGTAAACATAACCGAATTGTGATCACTATCACCAAAGTGCTCACCTACATCTAAATCTAACACCTGTCCGGGTTCATTACCCAGTACCAAATCCAATTTGGCATCGCCCCTTGTTGGCCTGTCTACATACTGTGTTAGAAAACCCTCCTGCACACACTGCACAAAAACTTACCCATCTATATTACTCGAACTATAGTATTTCCAGTCAATATTTAGAAAGCTAAAGTCCCCCATAACAACTACCCTGTTACTCTCGCTCCTGTCGAGAATCATCTTTGCAATCCTTTCCTCTACATCTCTGGAACTATTCAGATGTCTATAGAGAACTCCCAGCAGGGTGACCTCTCCTCTCCTACCTAACCTCGGCCCATACTCACATCAGTAGACGCGTCCTCAAACGTCCTTTCTACCGCCGTAATACTTTCCTTGATACCATCTTCTCTGTTCTGACAGAAACAACTAAATCCTGGAACCTGCAAAAACCATTCCTGTCCCTGCTCTAACCATGTCTACAAGATCGCCACAACATCGAGATCCCAGGTACCAACCCATGCTGCAAGCTCACCCACCTTATTCCGGATGCTCCTGGCGTTGAAGTAGACACACTTCAAACCAGCGTCTTGCTTGCCGGTGCCCTCTTTCGATCTTTTAACCCTATTCCTGACCTCACTACTCTCAACATTCTGGACACTGGGACTACAATTTAGGTTCCCATCCCCCTGCTGAATTAGTTTAAATCCCCCTCCCCCCGAAGAGCACTAACACATCCCCCCCCCCAGGATATTGGTACTGTGGTTGAGTGGCAACCTTCAGAGATTTGTGGACATGAACCCCAAGTTCTCTCTGTTCCTCCACATTCCGCAGAACCCTGCCGTTGACCCTGTAATCCGCATTCAGATTTTTTCTGCCAAAATGAATTACCTCGTACTTATCAGGGTTCAACTCCATCTACCATTTGTCGGCCAAGCTCTGCTTCCTATCAATGTCTCTTTGCAGCCGACAACAGCCATCCACCTCATCCACATCTCCAACAATCTTGGTGTCATCAGCACATTTACTGACCCACCAGTCAGGCCCCTCCTCTAAGTCATTGATAAAAATCACAAATATCAGAGGAGCCAGCACTGATCACTGTGGTACACCGCTGGTAACTGGTCTCCAGTCTGAAAACTATCCATCTCCTGTCTTCTATGTGATAGCCAGTTACTTATCCAATTGGCTAAATTTCCCTCCATCCCACACCTCCTTACTTTCTTCATGAGCCTACCATGGGGAACTTAATCAAACGCCTTACTAAAATCCATGTATATGACATCAACTGTTCCACCCTCATCTGCACACTTAGTTACCTCCTCAAAGAATTCAATCACATTTGTGAGGCACGATTTTCCTTCACGAATCCGTGTTGACTATCCCGGATTAAGCTGCATCTTTCCAAATGCACATAAATGCTGTGCTTCAGGACATTGCCCATTAACGACCAACGAAGTAAGACTAATTGGTCTATAATTAACAGGTTCATTCCTATTCCCTTTCTTGAACATTCGCCAGTTTCTAGTCCTCTGGCACTATCCCCGTGGACAGCGAGGACCCAAAGATAAAAGCCAAAGGCTTTGCAATCTCATCCCTTGCCTCCCAAAGAATCCTTGGATATATCCCATCTGGCCCAGGGGACTTTTCGACCCTCATGTTTTTGAAGATTGCTAATGCATCCTTCCTCAGAACATCTACCTCCTCCAGCCTACCCGCCTGTATCACACTCTCATCCTCAAAAACATGGCCCCTCTCCATAGTGAACATTGAAGAAAAGTATTGATTCAACGCCTCTCCTATTTCTTCTGACTCCATGCACAAGTTCCCATTACTGTCCTTGACCGGCCCTACCCTCACCCTGGTCATTCTTTTATTTCTCACATAAGAGTAAAAAGCCTTGGGGCTTCCCTTGATCTGAACCGCCAAGGAATTCTCATGCCCCCTCCTAGCTCTCCTGATCCCTTTTTATTAGCTCATTCCTTGCGACCTTGTGACCCTCAATTCTTGCCTAATCTGATCATAGTTACCCCCCTCCCCCCCATTATAAAACTTGCTCTGACGCATTGCCCTATCGCTCTCCATTGCAATAGTGAAATACACCGAATTGTGGTCATTATCTTCAAAGTGCTCTCCCACAAACAAATCTAACACTTGGCCCGGTTCATTACCGAATACGAAATCCAATGTGCCCCCCCCCCCCTCTTGACGCCCTGTCCACATCCTGTGTCTGGAAACCCTCCGGCACACACTCTACAAAAACTGCCCCATCCGAACTGTTCGACCAAAAGAGCTCCAATCAATATTTGGAAAGTTAAAGTCACCCATGAAAACCACTCTGAGACCTCCACACCTATCCATAATCTGTTTTGCAATTTCTTCATCCATATCTCTATTACTATTTGTGGGCCTATAGAAATATCCTAACAATGTGACCACTTCTTTCCTATTTCTAACTTTGCCCATTTTACGTCAGTCGGCAGATGCCCTTCGAACTGCCTTTCTGCAGCCGTTATACTATCCTTGATTAACGATGCTGCACTTCCACCTATTTTACCACCTTCCCTACTCTTACTGAAACATCTATACCCCAGAACTTCCAACAACCATTCCTGTCCCTGTTCTAACCATGTCTCCGTAATGACCACGACATCGTAGTCCTAAGTACCAATCCACGCTCCAGGTTCACCTACCTTATTCCGCATGCTCCTTGCGTTGAAGTGGACACACTTCAACCCACCTTTCTGTCTGCCGGGACACTCGTGCTACCTTGATACCCTCCTCAATACCTCAGAACTCTCGACACTGGCTTCTGGACTACAGCTCGCTTTCCCAGCCCTCTGAAACACTGGTTTAACCCCCTCCCCCGAAGAGCCGTAGCACATTTCCCTACCAGGATATTGGTTCCTCTCTGGTTCAGGTGCAAACCGTCCTGTCTGTACAGGTCCCACCTTCCCCAGTATGTGCTCCTGTTATTCACGTGACTGAAACCCTCCCTCTTACACCATCCCTGCAGCCATGTGTTTATCTACCTTCTCTCCCTGTTCCTCACCTCACTAGCACGTGGCACCGGCAAGAAACCAGATATGACCACATGGTTTGTCCTGGCTCTCATCTCCCACCGTAGCTCCCTAAATTTCTGTTTTAAATCCCCGTCCCTTCTCTTACCTTTGTCGTTGAGACAGATATGTACTGTTCCCCCTCCCCTTACGGATTCTGAAAACACGCATGAGGCAACATACCATCCATGAGTCTCTTTCGCTGCCACAGAATCGTTTATCTGTCCCTCTAACTATCGAGTCCCCAATAACTATTGCTCTCCTACTCTCCCTCCTGCCTTTCTGAGCCACAGGGACGGACTCAGTGCTGGGGATCCGTTCACCCTGGCTTACCCCTGCAATGCAGTGATGCAAAGTTTCTCCGTTTGATGCCCTCTGTTTGATGCTTATCTTCACTTGAACATGGTGGGTTCTTGCTCGGGTACACGTCAAGGATGCAGTGACCGCAATGCATCGATGCAAATTATCTCCGCAACAGCCAATCAGCAGCTCCGCTGTACTGCCCTCTGCTGTATGCTTGCCTTCACTTTAACACGCAGGGAGTGTTGCTCAGGTGCACGTTATGAACGCAGTGACCGCAATGCACTGATGCAAATTTTCCTCGCAAATTTATTTTTCAAAACATATACTTTATTCATAAAATTTATAATAAACATTACAGAACATTTCAAATAGTCTTGACTGTACATTTCCATCAAAGTTACACATTCACTTGTCTTTCTTCCATTCAATTGGAATGACATTACACACATATCCTTCTTTATGTTACAATTCTTTCTTAAATATTTACATTGTCATGTTTCTTTTACACATTGGTTCCTTTTACACATTGAAGACCCGGACAGATTGGTTTTACACCGTCACTCACCCCTCGGTGCACATCTGCTAAATATTCCCCGCAACAGCAAATCAGCTCAACTACCGTCTGCTGGATGCTTGCCTTCGCTTAAAACATGGTGGGTGTCTTTCTCAGGTACACGTTACGGATACAGTGACCGCAGTGCATTGATGCAAACTTTCCCAGCACTTCCGCTTTACTGCTCTATGCTGGATGCTTGCCTTTACTTCAACACGCAGGGACTGTTGCTCAGATGCACGTTACCAATGCAGTGACCGAAATGCACTGATTCAAATTATCCCAGCAACAGCCAATCAGCAGGTCAGTTCCACTAATCTTTGGTGGAAGCTTGCCTTTATATGAACACGGAGGGTGTCTTTCTCAGGTGCTCGTTCATGATGCAGTGACCGCGATGCATTAATGCAAATTTTCCCCACAATAGCCAATCAGCAGCTCCGCTCTACCGGCTTCTGCTGGAAGCTGGCCTTCACTTGAACACGGAGGGTGTCTTGCTCAGGTCCACGCTGTGGATGCAGTGACCGCTATGAAGTGATGCACTTTTTCCCCGCCACAGCCGATCAGCAGCTCCGGGCCAGATGGACTACACCCAGTGTTGCCCACAGCCAACCCTGACAGTGGTGCACCCTGGCAGCGCTACCTGTGATAAACCCACCACTGACCTCTGTCCTATATCTATTACCTCTCAATTTAAGGCTATGTCCCCTCGTGATAGCCACCTCCATCCGCGGGAGAAGGCTCTCGCTGTCCACCCTATCTAACCCTCTGATCATTTTGTATGCCTCTATTAGGTCACCTCTTAACCTTCTTCTCTCTAACGAAAACAACCTCAAGGCCATCAGCCTTTCCTCATAAGATTTTCCCTCCATACCAGGCAACATCCTGGTAAATCTCCTCTGCACCCGTTCCAAAGCCTCCACGTCCTTCCTATAATGAGGCGACCAGAACTGTACGCAATACTCCAAATGCGGCCGTACTAGAGTTTTGTACAACTGCAACATGACCTCATGGCTCCGGAACTTAATCCCTCTACCAATAAAGGCCATCACACCATTGGCCTTCTTCACAACCCTATCAACCTGGGTGGCAACTTTCAGGGATCTATGTACATGGACACCGAGATCCCTCTGCTCATCCACACTACCAAGAATTTTACCATTAGCCAAATATTCCGCATTCCTGTTATTCTTTCCAAAGTGAATCACCTCACACTTCTCCACATCAAACTCCATTTGCCACCGCTCAGCCCAGCTCTGCAGCTTATCTATGTCCCTCTGTAACCTGCAACATCCTTCCGCACTGTCTACAACTCCACCGACTTTAGTGTCGTCTGCAAATTTACTTACCCATCCTTCTGCTCCCTCCTCTAGGTCATTTATAAAAATGACAAGCAGCAACGGCCCCAGAACAGATCTTTGTGGTACGCCACTCATAACTGAACTCCATTCTGAACATTTCCCATCAACCATCACTCTCTGTCTTCTTTCAACTAGCCAAATTCTGATCCACATCTCTAAATCACCCTCAATCCCCAGCCTCCGTATTTTCTGCAATAGCCGACCGTGGGGAACCTTATCAAACGCTTTACTGAAATCCATATACTCCACATCAACTGCTTTACCCTCGTCCACCTGTTCAGTCACCTTCTCAAAGAACTCGATAAGGTTTGTGAGGCATGACCTTCCCTTCACAAAACCATGCTGACTATCCCTAATCATATTATTCCTATCTAGATGATTATAAATCGTATCTTTTATAATCCTCTCCAAGACTTTACCCACCACAGATGTTAGGCTCACCGGCCTATAGTTACCGGGGTTATCTCTACTCCCCTTCTTGAACAAAGGGACCACATTTGCTATCCTCCAGTCCTCTGGCACTATTCCTGTAGCCAATGATGACCTAAAAATCAAAGCCAAAGGCTCAGCAATCTCTTCCCTGGCTTCCCAGAGAATCCTAGATTAAATCCCATCAGGCCCCGGGGACTTATCTATTTTCACCTTGTCCAGAATTGCCAACACTTCTTACCTACTCACCTCAATGCCATCTATTCTAATAGCCTGGGTCTCAGCATTCTCCTCCACAATATTATCTTTTTCCTGAGTGAATACTGACAAAAAGTATTCATTTAGTATCTCGCTCATCTCCTCAGCGTCCACACACAACTTCCCACCACTGTCCTTGACTGGCCCTACTCTTACCCTAGTCATTCTTTTATTCCTGACATACCTATAGAAAGCTTTTGGGTTTTCCTTGATCCTACCTACCAAAGACTTCTCATGTCCCCTCCTTGCTCGTCTTAGCTCTCTCTTTATATCCTTCCTCGCTTCCCTGTAACTATCAAGCGCCCCAACTGAAACTTCACGCCTCATCTTCACATAGGCCTCCTTTTTCCTCTTAACAAGAGATTCCACTTCTTTGGTAAACCACGGTTCCCTCGCTCTACCCTTTCCTCCCTGTCTGACTGGTACGTACTGATCAAGAACACGCAATAGCTCCACATATCCAGTGTGCCCAACCCATGCAGCCTACTTCTCCAACCTACACATCCTAAGTCATGTCTAATGGCATCATAATTGCCCTTCCCCCAGCTATAACTCTTGCCCTGCGGGGTATACTTATCCCTTTCCATCACTAATGTAAAGGTCACCGAATTGTGGTCACTGTCTCCAAAGTGTTCACTTACCTCCAGATCTAACACCTGGCCTGGTTCATTACCCAAAACCAAATCCAAAGTGGCCTCACCTCTTGTTGGCCTGTCAACATATTGTGTCAGAAAACCCTCCTGCACACATTGTACAAAGAACGACCCATCCAATGTACTCGAACTATATCTTTTCCAGTCAATATTAGGAAAGTTAAAGTCTCCCATAACAACTACCCTGTTACTTTCGCTCTTTTCCAGAATCATCTTCGCCATCCTTTCCTCTACATCTCTAGAACTATTAGGTGGCCTATAGAAAACTCCCAGCAGGGTGACCTCTCCTTTCCTGTTTCTAACCTCAGCCCATACTACCTCGGAAGAAGAGTCCCCATCTTGCACCCTTTCTGCCACCGTAATACTGTCCTTGACTAGCAGCGCCAGACCTCCCCCTCTTTTGCCCCCTTCTCTGACTTTACTAAAGCACTTAAACCCCGGAACCTGCAACAACCATTCCCCTCCCTGCTCTATCCATGTCTCTGAAATGGCCACAACATCGAAGTCCCAGGTACCAACCCATGCTGCCAGTTCCCCTACCTTATTTCGTATACTCCTGGCATTGAAATAGACACACTTCAAACCACCTACCTGAACACTGCCGCCCTCCTGCGAAGTCAAATCTGTGCTCCTGACCTCTCTACTCTCAATCTCTCGCACCCCAAAACTACAATCCAGGTTCCCATGCCCCCGCTGAATTAGTTTAAACCCCCCCAAAGAGTACTAACAAATCTCCCCCCCAGGATATTGGTGCCCCTTAGGTTCAGATGTAGACCATCCTGTCTATAGAGGTCCCACCTTCCCCAGAAAGAGCCCCAGTTATCCAGAATTCTGAATCCCTCCCGCCTGCACCATCCCTGTAGCCACGTGTTTAATTGCTCTCTCTCCCTATTCCTCGTCTCACTATCACGTGGAACGGGCAACAACCCAGAGATAACAACTCTGTTTGTTCTCGCTCTGAGCTTCCATCCTAGCTCCCTAAAGGCCTGCCTGACATCCTTGTCCCCTTTCCTACCTATGTCGTTAGTGCCAATGTGGACTACGACTTGGGGCTGCTCCCCCTCCCCCTTAAGGACCCGAAAAACACGATCCGAGACATCACTTACCCTTGCACCTGGGAGGCAACATACCAAACGTGAGTCTCTCTCGCTCCCACAAAATCTCCTATCTGTGCCCCTGACTATTGAGTCCCCAATTACTAATGCTCTGCTCCTCTCTCCCCTTCCCTTCTGAGCAACAGGGACAGACTCCGTGCTAGAGTCCCGCACCCCATGGCTTACCCCTGGTAAGTCGTCCCCCCCACAAGTATCCAAAACGGTATACTTGTTACTCAGGGGAACGACCGCAGGGTGTCCCTGCACTGTCTGCTTCTTCCCCGTCCCTCTTACAGTTACCCATCTATCTCCAGTCTTTGGTGTAACTACTTCCCTGAAGCTCCTATCTATGACCACCTCTGCCTCCCGAATGATCCGAAGTTCATCCAACTCCAGCTCCAGTACCATAACTCGGTCTTGTAGGAGCTGGAGCTGGCTGCACTTCCTGCAGGTAAAATCAGCAGGGACACTAACGGCATCCCTCACCTCAAACATCCTGCAGGAGGAACATTGCACTACCTTCCCTGCCATCCCACTTAATTTCAACCAAGTTCTGGTAAACAAATATAAAACAAATAAAAAAATAATAATATAATATCACCATTCCTCAATATAATTTACAACAAGTAGGATATTTGCTGGTGGATTTGAATTGCTGCACAAACACGTTTATTTATTTATATAGCGGTTCGTTCTCCTAATTGGATTCAAGGTGTTGTGAGGGAGTACGGGCGACCTCTGATTGGCTGAGGGGCTGTCATTAAGCGGCTGTTGCCCCTGATTGGCTGAGGAGCTGTCAGTCAGTTTGATTTAATGATTAATTTAATAATTGACGTAAGCGGATGTTTTACCGCGATCTTGATCTGCTCCCTGAACTGGGACTGAGTCACCAAATAAATAAATGTGTTTGTGCAGCAATTCAAATCCACCAGCAAATATCCTACTTGTTGTAAATTATATTGAGGAATGGTGATGTCAACCAATCCCCTCACTTCAATGTAGAAAAATTTAATGGTAGACACGATCCAGAGGAGAATGAAAGTTCCAGAGATGCTGAAGAGTAAAATCATTGATATCTTTCTGCTGTCCATCTCTGGGTCTGTGCGATTGTCTCCCTGACTCTGAGCCCTCAGTGCCTTCCGGACTTGACTGGTGAGCAAAATGTGTCTGACTGTCAGAGAGTTGATCAACAGGATTGAGAAGAATGGAAGCAATGGGGTTAAAACCCGATCAAACCAATTGTAGAAAACCCAACCGGGGTCAGTCCAAAAGCTCTTTGTTTCACAGAACCACTGGACATTGTCGACTATATGTCCAGGTTCATATACAAAGTACCAGGGGATGTTTTTTCACAGAGCAGGAGGCCGGTTGTTGACAGAACCACAGCCGCAGTTTTCCCGGTGCAATATTTAGTTTTCAGTTTCTGGCAGCGAATGGCCACAAATCGATCAAAGGAGAAAGTGAGAGTGAACCAGACAGAACAGTCCGAGAGTGCAATCGCAAGGATATGGGTAATACGACACAGAGGGGTGAGGTCCAGGAAATTCACGGGGAAATAAAAATAACTTATCCTGATCAGTCTGAGGCGAGTGATAACGAACAGCAAATCCGCAATTGCCATGGCCACCAGGTAGCGAGTGGTGCAGGTAGAGAGGCCACACTTCCCCCGACACAAAATCACAGTTCCCAGTAAATTCACAGCCAGAGGGAGAAGCGTGAGATGCGGGAAATTACTGGATAACTAACCTCTCTGTCTGAACCAGGACAGGATTTAAGCATCAATATGGGCAATACCCTGGGGCAGCAGGGTAGCATGGTGGTTAGCATAAATGCTTCACAGCTCCAGGGTCCCAGGTTCGATTCCCGGCTGGGTCACTGTTTGTGTGGAGTCTTCACGTCCTCCCCCTGTGTGCCTGGGTTTCCTCCGGGTGCTCCGGTTTCCTCCCACAGTCCAAAGATGTGCGGGTAGGTGGATTGGCCATGCTAAATTGGCCGTAGTGTCCTAAAAAAAAAGTAAGGTTAATGGGGGGGGGGGGGGGGGGGGGTTGTTGGGTTACGGGTATAGGGTGGAATCGTGGGTTTGAGTAGGGTGATCATGGCTCGGCACGACATTGAGGGCCGAAGGGCCTGTTCTGTGCTGTACTGTTCTATAATATATTGGGTGGTGGGTGGGTTTGTTGGGAGAGAAGTGGGCACAGAGATCAACATAGCAGAGAGAAAAGTAGCAAATAGAACATAGAACATAGAACATTACAGCGCAGTACAGGCCCCTCGATGTTGTGCCGTCCTGTGAAACCCTTCTAAAGTCCCTCTACCCTTATCGCCCATATGCTTATCCAATGACCATTTGAACCCACGTGTTGAAGATGGGTGATGGGGAGAAGTGTGAATTGCAGCCCTGTCAGTTTGATGCCAGTGGTAGGAAAATGTTCACAATTCAGATACCTTTAGGAGAGGTTACATTTCTCATTCAGTCAGATTTACTGGATTAACTCCGACCGGCCAGGTTTCAAAACCAGAGACAAGCATACCAGAGATTGTCATCCCTGCACAATTGTTGGACCACACCTCGGATTGGACTGTTCCCTAGGCTGGAATTCTGATGGAGTTGGACACCACTCCTGGTTTATTTTAATCCTCCACGATGAATGGGAAACAATAAAAGAAACGCAGGACCTTCGCACGTCATAATCATGGGACGAATAGAATCATACAATAATAACATTTACAGTGCAGAACGAGGCTGTTTGGCCTATCGAGTCTGCACCGGTCCTTGGAAAGAGCAAGCCACTTAAGCCCACCCCATAACCCAGTAATCCCACCTAACCTTTTTGGACAGCAAGGACAATTTATCATGGCCAATCCACCTAACCTGCATATATTTGGACTGTGGGAGGATATCTGAGCACCCAGAAGAAACCCACGCTGATACGGGGAGAACGCGCAGACTCCGCACAGACAGCGACCCAAGCCGGGTATTGAACATGGGCGCATGCAGCTGTGAAGCTACTGTGCTAACCACTGTTCTACCGTCCTTCCCAGCCTCTCCAGAATAGCGCCTGTCCAGTCGCTAGAACATTCCCAGGGCACAATCGTCCCAGGTTTAGTGATTCGTAAGGCCCCCTTTCCCAGGAACACTCCATTGTCATGTCTTGAACATCCCAAAATCACACTGTTCCCACGAATCAGTCCTCTCCTTGTTTGGAAACAATGCCTGCCAAGTTGATTCAGGAATATCCCTTCTTCGCCATTGGACATTATCCAGGGTTCACTTCGCCCGAAATTTTTTCTCCTGATTGAGATCCATTGCATTCGACTAAAACGATGGGAAATTCCAAAACAAGGGCATTAAGATGGAGGAGAAAGTTCCCAGTCTAAAGTTGTTGAACTGAAAGTTATTTCCGGGGGGCTGCAACATGCTAATTGGAAGATTAGATGTTGCTCCTCCAGGTTGCCTTGGGCGTCACTGAATTCTTCCAGCAGGCCAAGGACAGGCATGTGGGCCTGAGAGCAAGGTGCTGAGCTAAAATGGCCGCAACAGGAAGGCTGGGGTCATATCTGTGGGTTATGTGAAGGTGTTCCGCAAAGCAGTCACCCAGTCTGCGTTTAGGCTCCTTAATGCAGATGAGACGGTATTGGGAGCAGCGAATACAGTAGACCAAATGGAAGGAAGCAGAAGTGGAACACTGCTTCACCAGAAAGGAGAGTTTGCTGCCCAGAGTCGTGAGACGGAAGGAGGTAAAGAGGCAGTTGCTGCACCGTCTGTGATGGCAAGGGAACGTGCCGTGGGAAGGGAAAGGGGTGTTGGTCTAATGGAGAAAAGGCAAGATGGCAAGGTACCTGACGAATGCAGAAAATGTGTATGGTGGTTGGAGCGAGGTGAAGATGTATTTCGAGGTGGCATCATGCTGGAAGTGGCAGAAAATCTGGAGCAAGGTGCTTTGAATGGTGGCGTGGAGAGTGGGAATACCCTATCGTGTTTCCGGGAGGGAGGGGGATGTGTGAGGGTAGCGGTGCGAGAAATGAATTGAACATGATTGAGATCTCTGTCTACAAAAGCAAGGTGGTGGGGGCAACCCAGATTAAGGAAAAGGCAGACATGCCAGAACGGCTATTTTCAAACACGTCATCGTCACAACAGAGACGATAGATATGGAGAATTGGGATAATGGGATTCAGTCCTAAAGGAAGCAGGGTGTAAGGATCTGTACTCAACCCTTCTGGTGGCGAACGGAGGTGCAGAGGGATTGGACATCCATGGTAAAGATTAAGCGGTTAGGGCCAGGGAAATTGAGCTTGTTTTTCTGACATACGGCACCAGAGGAATCAGGAATCTGAGAATCCCTGTGTTGCAGAGGAGGTCATTCGGCTCATTAAGTATGCACCGAACCTCTGAAAGTGTACCTCACCCAAGATAATTCCCCGCCCTATACCATTAGACTCTAAATCCAACCTGACCACGGTTTTGGACACTAAGCCGCAATGTAGCAAGGACAATCCACCGAAACTGCACATCTTTTGACTGTGGGATCAAACCGGAGCACCTGGAGACAACCCACACAGACATGGGGAAAAAGTGCAAAGTCCACACAGACAGTCACCCAAGGTGGAATTTGAACCGGGGTCCACGGTGCTATGAGACAGCAGCGCTAATCACTGTCACTTTTCCACCACCGTCTGTGAACATAGAACATAGAACAGTACAGCACAGAACAGGTCCTTCGGCCCTCGATGTTGTGCCGAGCATTGTCCGAAACCAAGATCAAGCTATCCCACTCTCTGAGATTCTGGTGATAGAACACAGAACAGTACAGCACAGAACAGGCCCTTCCAATCTTCATGGTTTGGATCAAGTCGCCTGTTAGTATAAGCTCTAGTGGACACAAACCTAACCTGTCCAATCTTTCTGCATTAGACACCCACCCGCCTGTTCCTGGTATTAGTCTAATAAACATTCTCTGAACTGTTTCTAACACATTTGCATCTTCCTTTAAATAAAGTGACCATGCTGTGCACAGGACTCCAGATGTGGTCTCACCAATAACTGAAGTGTAACCTCCATACTCTTGTAATCAATTCCCTTCCCAAAATACGATAACACTCTAGCTTTCCAAATTACTTTTTTAAAAATTCATTTCTATGAGGTGTGGTTTTGCTGGCTAGGCCAGCATTTGTTGTACATCCCTAATTACCCTTGAGAAGGTGGCGGTGACCTGCCTTCTTGGACCGTTGCAGTCCATGTGGTGCAGGTACACCTACTGAGGAAGGGAGTTGCAGGATTTAGATCCAGGACAGTGAAGCGACGGCTATATATTTCCATGTCGGGATGGTGAGCGACTTGGAGAGAAACTTTCAGGTGGTGGTATTTCTATGTATCGGCTGCCTTTATCTTTCTAGGTGGTAGTAGTGATCGTGGGTTTGGAAAGGTGCTACCTGAGGCGCCTTGGTGAGTTCCTGCAGTGCACCTGTAGACGGTACACACTGCTGCTAATGTGCGTCGGTGGTGGAGGGAGTGAATGTTTGTGGAAGGGGTGTCAATCAAGCAAGCTGCTTTGTCTTGAATGTTGTAAAGCTTCTTGTGTTATTGGAGCTGCACTCATCCAGGCAAGTGGGGAGTACTCCATCACACTCCTGTCTTGTGACTTGTAGTGGTGGAAAGGCTTTGAGGGATCAGGAGGTAAATTACTTGCTGTACCTGCATACTAACCTTTTGTGATTCATGCACAAAGGCAACCAGAGCAATCTGCAACACCGAGCTCTTCAAACTCTCACCATAGAGAAAATCTTTTTTATTCTTCCCGCCAAAATGAAGAATTTAACATTTGGGAAAGGGACAGAACAAAGGGGAGAGGATGGCATCAAGATAGGAAGAAATTGATTTTGGGTGCTGGAACAGGATAAAACAATGTCTGTACTGGGACTTTTCGGTTTGTGGATTTTGGGACGGAGGTAGGAGCGGGAGGTTGATGCAAGATGGGTGAACCCGGGACCTCAGAACTGTAGGCAGCAATGCTAACCACTGCACCACCCGTGAGACAAGTTAAAAGAGAAATGATTGAGTGACAGAATGTCAGCGGATCAGCATTAAACATTTTCAGTAACAGTTAAATTCAGAGAGCCGCTCACAAAGAGATTTACACAACTTCAATTGTGATAGTTACTTACCAGGAACGCCAACAATAGCAAGGATTGTGGTGAATATTTTCCCAACCATTTGAATTGGAAAATGCATTTTCAGAGTTAAGTTATGTGTCCTTCGAGCTTCTGCCAGTCTCTGTGTCTTAAACTCTGAGGTTATATATTCCCAAAGCCATTAATGTAGACCCTGAGGAAGCACCTCAGGGATATTGAGGTTGCAACATCGTTTAACTTATTTTTTTGAAAGATACAAACAGATTACGACATTGGGTTCAAAAAATACAGTATTTTTTTAAATCAGTGACCATTTTCCAAACACTGGACTTTGTTGATCACAATGTTCAACTAACAATAACAGAAAGGATTTTGGCCACTCAAGCACCATCAGCCCCATCTCTAGATCTCAGATTGTCCCGTGATATCCCTCACTCGACTATGACCATTCAATGATTAAGTTCCAATTGTCAGTGTGTTTCTCTGGGTTCTTCCACTGCACTCTGGGTTGCAGCTGCCTCTTTAACTGTGACCATTCAGTGATTCAGTTCCAATTGTCAGTGTGTTTCTCTGGGTGGTTCCACTGCACTCTGGGGTTTAGTTGTTCGTGTGACTGTGACTATTCAGTGATTCAGCTTCAATTGCTATTGTATTTCTCTGGGTGGCATTATGGGTCAGGGCTTAGAGAACCCCAAAGTATATCATGGAGTTCACCTTACCTATAGCTTTTAATAGATTTTTGTTAGGTGGAACACAAGAGCCCACTTTCCAAGTGTTATACAACAGAGATCCTAAGAGAGTTTGAAACAAAAACAATGTTTATTCTATGAATTCAGTTACCATTTTACAAACACACAATAAACATCTTATCAACTACCAACGCAGATAAACCCCCAAAGTTACAAGACTCTAGAGGTAACTCTTATTAACTTTCCTAACAATATCCATAAGCCCAAAAACCCTTTTCCTACAAAAGAGTAGGTTTGAATTCCTTACAGTCAACAGCTATTACCTTAAAGTCGTACAGTGGTCTGGACACCATTCTAACATGCAGAGAGAGAGACCCCAACATACACTTGCTTTGCCTGAATGCAGCTCCCAACCGCATAAAACACAAAGCCACAAAACAGCTTCGAGCTCAAAACAAATGTAAAAGCCAGTGTCCTAACCCAGCTCCACCCACACATTGACATCACTGCAGCTATGTGATAAACACCCATTTCTGAAAGATAGAGTCCCATGACAACTCCACTTCAAGAAGAAAAAAAGAATCAACCAGCAACTTCAAGATGGTTGCATTTTTCACCGTTTAACTTTCCTTTAAGAAATATTGACAGTATATATATATGTTTTAAACAAACAAATTACACAAACATTTGTTACAGCATAGTCCATTTTAGTTATCATTCTTGCAACTGGAATCCATCCTCATTGACAGTCTCTTTGGACAATAAGGTCTCTGCACGATGCATCCATTTCTCTAAGCCTAGGCATATTTCTTTTTAAGGTCAGATACTTTTGTTCAATCCGATCACAGAGTCTCTTGTAATTCTCCAACACAGGAGAATTGGTTATCACAGCCTTTAGGCCTTCGAATGCCGTTTGGCACTCCGCCATCCAGTGGAATTTGCGACGGTTCTTCAGCAAGTCCGTCTCTTAACTACGCTCTTAGAATGTGGCACAAATTTTCGTTTGAATCCACTCATGCCAAGAAACCGCATTATTTTGGCTAGGTTTACCAGCAAACCCGCCTCCTGAAGTCGACCGAATAATTCCATCATATGCTTCAAATGTTCTTTCCATGTGTGACTGCAATTGTGTAATCCTGAAACGACTTGGTTTGTTAACTGTTCGAATGTGGTTGGGGCGTTTTTCATGCCAAATGACATAACTTTGAATTGGTGGATACCATCTGGACGCACTAAAGCTGAAATCTCTTTCTCCCTTTCGGATAAAGGTAACCTTTTAATAAATCCAGTTTTGAAATAACAGCTGTTTTCCCCACCTTCTCAGGTGAAATCTGATCCTTGATCCGATTGTATTTCTGTGGGTATTCCATATCTAGTAAATAATCCACAATCTTTTTAGCGGTAATTGTGTGTATTGGAATTGGCCTCTGGAAATCTACTAGATAGATCCGTTATCGTCAAAAGTTATTGATTCCCACTTTTCGTTTTAGGAAGCGATGTACGAAATCAGTTAAGACCCTTGTAAAATGTTCTTCAAATGCTTGAATGGGTATTGAGGGCTCTGGTTTTATTACTGCTGGAGGTCTCTCTATCACTTGATATGTGTCATGTTCGACAAAATTTAACTACATCTTTATATAGTCCAGGTCAATAAAAATGTTTTTGTATTTTAGCTTGAGTTTTCCTTACTCACAAAAGGCCTCCTACTGGTACTTAATTTCTATACCCTACCGGCAATGTCACTTGATGAACTTCTTCCCACATTTCATTAGCCTGCACATGTAATGGTCTCTATTATCTCATTAAGTCATCATTGTTAAGGTACATTCTGGTATACACTCAGATTCCTCTTTCGTGTTTGATTTCTGATACATCCGTTTTGTTGAAAATCCGACAATGTTCCTGAACTGAAAATATCCACCTGATCCACCATGTGTTTTTGTTATTTTCCAACGATCGTATCATAAATCGTTTCTGATAATTGAACGTCAACTTTATTTTCACTCCTCCTCTTGTCTTAACCCTTGACTTTGCGACCTTCTTACTACACAGTCCGGAAAAAAACCCAAGGATATTTATCTTTCACAAATTCAGTTGTTTGATTTTCCACTAGTCCATCAACCACAGTATGCATCACTCCCACCTGCCATCCAACTATATCGTTTCCCAAGGTTCCTGGCCAAGATAGTTTCTCTCTTACTCCTAGTACCACTTCACCACTCTTCACTGGACTCTCCAACCTCACCTTATATAACGGATCACTACTCTTCTCACCCAGAATTCCACATATTGCCACCTTTTCCGGCAATTGAACATAGAACATTACAGCGCAGTACAGGCCCTTCCGCCCTTGATGTTGCGCCGTCCTGTGAAACCCCTCTAAAGGCCCTCTACGCTATTCCCTTATCGTCCATATGCCTATCCAATGACCATTTGAATGCGTTTAGTGTTGGCGAGTCCACTACTGTTGCAGGCAGGGCATTCCACGCCCTTACTACTCTCTGAGTAAATAACCTACCTCTGACATCTGTCCTATATCTATCTCCCCTCAATTTAAAGCTATGTCCCCTCGTGCTGGACATCACCATCTGAGGAAAACGGCTCCCGAGGTCCACCCTATCTAATCCTCTGATCATCTTGTATGCCTCAATTAAGTTCCCTCTTAACCTTCTTCTCTCTAGCGAAAACAGCTTCAAGTCCTTCAGCCTTTCCTCATATGATCTTCCCTCCATACCAGGCAACATTCTTGTAAATCTCCTCTGTACCCTTTCCAATGCTTCCACATCCTTCCTATAATGTGGCGACCAGAACTGCACACTGCAAATGCGGCCGCACCAGAGTTTTGTACAACTGCAACATGACCTCATGGCTCCGAAACTCAATTCCTCTACCAGTAAAAGCTAACACACCGTACGCCTTCTGAACAACACTCTCAACCTGGGTGGCAACTTTCAGGGATTTATGGACATGGACACCGAGATCTCTCTGCTCGTCCTCACTACCAAGAATCTTACCATTAGCCCAGTATTCTGCCTTCCTGTTATTCCTTCCAAAATGAATCACCTCACACTTTTCTGCATTAAACTCCATTTTCCACCTGTCAGCCCAGCTCTGCAGCTTATCTATGTCCCTCTGTAAGTTGTAACATCCTTCTGCACTGTCCACAACTCCACCGACTTTAGTGTCATCTGCAAATTTACTCACCCATACTTCTACGCCCTCCTCCTGGTCATTTATAAAAATGACAAACAGCAACGGCCCCAAAACAGATCCTTGTGGCACACCACTAGTAACTGGACACCAATCAAAGCATTTCCCATCAACCACCACTCTTTGTCTTCTATCAGCTAGCCAATTTCTGATCCAAACTACTAAATCACCCTGAATCCCATGCCTCTGTATTTTCTGCAATAGCCTACCGTGGGGAACCTTATCAAACGCTTTACTGAAATCCATATACACCACATCAACTGCTTTACCCTCATTCACCTGTTTGGTCACCTTCTCGAATAACTCAATGAGATTTGTGAGGCATGACCTACCCTTCACAAAACCATGTTGACTATCTCTAATCAAATTATTCCTTTCCAGATGATTATACATCCTATCTCTTATAAACCTTTCCAAGACTTTTCCCACAACAGAAGTAAGGCTCACTGGTCTATTGTTTACGGGGTTTATCTCTACTCCCCTTTTTGTACAAGGGGACAACATTTGCTATCCTCCAGTCCTCTGGCACTATTCCTGTAGACAAAGATGACTTAAAGATCAAAGCCAATGGCTCAGCAATCTCCTTCCTAGCTTCCCAGAGAATCCTAGGATAAATCCCATCCGGCCCAGGGGACATCTATTTTCACACTTTCCAGAATCGCTAACACCTCCTCCTTATGAACCTCAAGCCCTTCTAGTCTAGTATCCTGTCTCTCAGTATTCTCCTCGACAACTTTGTCTTTTTCCTGTGTGAATGCTGACGAAAACTACTCATTTAGCACCTCTCCTATCTCCCCGGACTCTACGCACAACTTCCCACTACTGTCCTTGACTGGCCCCACTCTTACCGTAGTCATTCTTTTATTCCTGACATACCTATAGAATGCTTTAGGGTTATCCTGCCAAAGACTTCTCATGTCTTCGCTTGGCTCTTCTTACCTCTCTCTTTAGAGCCTTCCTAGCTAACTTGTAACTCTCAAGCGACTCAACTGAACCATCACGTTTCATCTTCACATAAGCTTCCTTCTTCCTCTTGACAAGTGTTTCAACTGCTTTAGTAACCCATGGTTCCCTCACTCGACCACTTCCTCCCTGCCTAACAGTACATACTTATCAAGGACACGCAGTAGCTGTTCCTTGAACATGCTCCACATTTCCATTGTGTCCATCCCCTGCAGTTTACCTCTCCAGGCGATGCATCCTAAATCTTGCCTCATCGCATCATAATTGCCTTTCCCCCAGCTATAACTCTTGCCCTGCCGTTTATACCTATCCCTTTCCATCGCTAAAGTAAACGTAATCGATTTGTGGTCGCTATCACCAAAATGCTCACCTACCTCCAAATCTACCTCCAAATATTCACCTACCTCCAAATATTCCACCAAAACTACACAACTCCTCATCTCTTACCATCAAAGATTGAGTAGCTCCCGTATCTCTTAAAATTCTGACTTCTTTACCTACTCCCCCGGCACACATGAGTAAACTTTACCCACACAAGTAAATTATCTAAAGAGATATGGCACCTTCTTATCAATTACCTCTTTATCAGCCTGTACATTCTTTTGAATCTCCTTCGCTTCAATTGGGTTTTCCTTTCCCACTGTAATAAAGACGACTAGTTAATGCTGTTACAGCACATCAGCCTTCCCAGTGCTTTTCTTCAACCCCCAAGATTGTGACTTTACAGTAAAAACGTCTGAAACTTTTCATTTATTTTCCACCCTCCTGGATTTCTTTTTTAATCTGAGGTACACTCTCCTTATTTTCACCCATCGGATCCCCTTTAACTTTAAAACTTGTGAATTTCTCTTGTCCCCAATTTCTATCCCTCGCAGGCTGGAACTGCTGTCGGTAACCAGACATTGATTCATGAATTAATTCATAATAATCTTCAATTTCTGCTGATAATCTCGCAGTTTTCACTCTCTGCTCTTCCATATGTGTTCTTACTACATCAGGAATTGATTTTTTTCAACTATTCCTGAATTATCATTTCTCTGAGAGCTTCATACGTGTGGTTTATTTTCGAAGCCCTTATCCACCTATCAAAATGACTCTGTTTGAACGTTTCAAACTGTATCTATATTTGACCAGGTCCTTTCCCTAAATTTCGAAATCGTTTTCTATAGGTTTCGGGCACTAGTTCATATGTAGCTAAGATGGATGTTGTCACCTCCTCATATAGCCCAGATACCTCCTCTGATACTGATGCAAACACTTCACTAGCTCCACCAACCAACTTTGTTTGAATCACTAAAACCCACTTGTCCTGTGGCCATTTCATTTGCTTGGTTACCATCTGGAATGAAATGAGAAGGCTTCTCCATCCTTGTCATCAAACCTCGGCAACACTTTGACATATTTAAATAAATCCCCACCAATCCTTCGACTGTGACGCTGTTGTTCTTTCTCACTATCTTAATCACTCTCCTCAGACTGTACCTCTCTCTTGACCTCCCCAATTTTAACTGACGTTCACGTTTCATGGCCTGTGCCTGAAGTTCAAAGTCTCTCTCTTTTTCTCCCCCCCCATTCTCTTTTTCTTTTCCCCTTATCTGCACCTCCACTTCTCTTGCTTTTTGTTCTTTTAGGGCTATTCCTTCTTTTCCCGTTTCTTCTCTCCCCTTTTGTTTTTATCCTGCTGGAGCTATTCTTTCTTTTCCCCTCATTGCGAATCAAGCTGCTTTCGATCTTTTTCACGCTTAAACTGCTTTATCTGTTGTTTAACTCTGCCATTCTAGTGATTCCGACTGTGTCTCAGGCAATTTAGAATATTAACCTGAGGAATTGAAGAAACGAAAGTGATATAAAATAAGATAATTAGTTAGAATAATGTAGAGGATAGAACCGGTCTGATGGTAGTGTGTTCACAGACAAAGAAACTGAAATGAAATTAAATGAAAATCGCTTATTGTCTCGAGTAGGCTTCAATGAAGTTAAAGTGAAAAGCCCCTAGTCGCCACATGCCGGCACCTGTTCAGGGAGGCTGTTACGGGAATCGAACGATGCTGCTAGCCTGCTTGGTCTGCTTCCAAAGCCAGCGATTTTGCCCCGTGTTAAACAGCCCCTCCGACAAAGCATGGCCAGAAAGGGGGAGGGGAGCCTCGTGCAAATACCTGCAAATCCGTCTCAAATTGTATTGAGACCAGACTGACTGCAAAAGAATCAGGATTGTCAAACCAACGCCGCAATTAACCCTTCTTTCCGTAGTTTGTCAGGCAATGTTAATTGTAATATTTTACCACATCTAAAAGCCTTGATTGTATCCGTTTTTAAGGTACTGCGCGTGGCATTCTCCACCCCAAAAACCTCTAAGCCTCTGCAAGAGCCATTGTCGACAAGACACTCCCTACTTAAGCTGGAATCATAGAATTTGCAGTGCAGAAGGAGACCATTGGGCCCATCGAGTCTGCACCGGCTCTTGGAAAGAGCACCCTACCCAAGGTCAACACCTCCACCTTATCCCCATAACCCAGTAACCCCACCCAACACTAAGGGCAATTTTGGACACTAAGGGCAATTTATCATGGCCAATCCACCTAACCTGCACATCTTTGGAATACAACACATGAAAGGTAAACACAAATATGCTCACCCTTCACTTTCCTTAAGTTGATAAGCAAACCTCAATCATGGAAGATAGGCATGCATCCCGGAGGAGCCCCCAATTGTGTTATGTGCCAGGGCGTAGAAACTCCAATGTTCTTTCTGATGTCTACCTGACCAACATCTTTTATGTTGAATTTGGGTAGGATGAGCACAAGAGCTTTCCCTTCAGGTGTGATTCACCAGTCTCCCAAGACACTTTCATGAAATATACTTTATCCTAAGAACTAAGCTAACATATATGTATGATACAGAAACACACAGCAAGAATTTTCATCAATTACAAACATAAATACACGACACAGCTATAGTAATCTGTGTATCACACTCAATGAATTCCCCTTAACTGTTCCAATTCTAAAATGAATTCCCAATAATCCCAAATCGATTTTCAAGGGCGTGGCCCAGCACTCCGGATTCCCACTTGAATGAAACAGGCTTTCCCTGAGATTCTGTTCCCGTCTCATCACGAGGTTTAAACTCATTCCGAAAGCAAACAATATTTTTTAAGTTACCAAAGCGTAGCTATAATTAATGTTCTTTCCTGGAAGAACTCTTTATAAAGAAAACATAGAAACCGCAGAGAGACAGGAAGAACACTTCTTCCTCCCTCTCGGTCCACAGTAATCAAACTGAAAATGAAACTAAAACTAAACTCACAGCCACAGCTGAACCCACCCACAAAATGACATGACTGAAGCCATGTGAGAAGTCAAAACGCTTACTTAAAGGGACACTCCCATGGCATTGCCATTGGGAAAATCACACCAACACAGATGATTGGCCATGGGGAAGTCACCCCCACCCAGCTGACTGGCCAAGGTGCAGTCATACACATCCAGCTGATCGGCCATGGGCGCAATCATAATGAACCAGCTGAATGGTTCTTCCTTCCTTCCTTCCGTCCTTCCTTCCGTCCTTCCTTCCATTTTCTTCTGCCATGTTTTCTTCATTCTTTTTTAAAGTGTGCATTTGTCAATCGCCTGAGTTCCACAGGTGTGAGGTCCCATTGATTAATATAGACACAATGGTTAATGCACTTTGATTTCCACCGGAAATTACATTTCAAAGTTCTGTCAAACTATTACTGTGTGCTTCAGTAGGGTTTTCCATTTTGCCGTAAGTACGGAGACCAGGGGCTGGTTTAGCACACTAGGCTAAATCGCTGGCTATTAAAGCAGACCAAGGAAGTCCGGCAGCACGGTTCAATTCCCGTACCAGCCTCCCCGTGCAGGCGCCGGAATGGGGCGACTAGGGGCTTTTCACAGTAACATAATTGAAGCCTACTTGTGACGATAAGCGATTTTCATTTTTCATTTCTGATGTTAGATGGGAAACTTGCCTCTGATGTTTGCTGGTAACATGTTCAGCATCTTGTAATTATTCCACTGAACATTTCTTTCGGAGCAGGTTAATTTTGAAACAATGAATGATTTAACATTATTCCAGTAGCTTTATTTTTATTTATTTCAATAAATGGAGTGATTCATTGTCTGGCGATTTCTGTTTCCATTGGACTGCAGGATGACTGCAGAGTCAAGCTCCTAAGGTTAAGAGCCAATAGGGGTAGACAATACCTGGCAGCCTTTTTCCGGGGTACTGATCTGCCTGGAAAGAATAAAAAGAACAGTTCCGCTGTAATACAATAAATGAGGGCACTGTCAACAGTGTGCGGTCCATCTCTGGCAGCACTACCGTCGACCCCTCAACTCCCTACCAGAACAAGGATATCGTCCCCCTCGTTTTCACATTTCACCCCACCAGCCTCAGTATGCAAATCATAATCCTTTGCCATTTTCGCCAACTCCAGCGTGATGCCACCACCAAATACATCTTCCCTTTACTCCATCTGTCAGCATTCCACAGAGACCGTTTCCTCTGAGATAATCCAAGCCACTCCTCCACAACACCCAACACCTCTCCCATCACCCATGCTACCTTCCCCTGCAATCTCATAAATTGTAACAACTGCGTCTTTACCTCTTCCATGCTCAACATCCCAGGCCCAAAAACCCAGATTCCAGGTTGAGCTGCGTTTCACTTGCAGACTGGGTGATCGGTGTGCTGAGCATCGTCGGTCTGTGCGCATTCAGGACCCTGACCTTCCCCTTGCTTGCATTTTAATACAAGACACTGCCCCCAGGTCCACATGTCTGTCCTTGGCCTGTTGCAATATTCCAATGAATCTCAACGCAAACTGGAAGAACAACATCTCATTTTCCGGTTAGGCACGCTACAGCTTTCCGGCGTCAAAATCGAATTCAACAACTTCAGATGATTAGCTCTACCCGACCTCGACCCATTTGTTTTCATCCTATTTCATTTTCACTGTTTTTTACCATTTCTTTCTTTGTTTCTTGTCGTACTCAGTTTTCTTTCTGCATTACAGCTAACTGAGTAGTGATCGGGATCATGTCTTGTGGAAAATGTGGTCTCTCCAGATGTATCACTTACTATATCGTATCCATGGCTGTGACGGATCTCCTGCTCATTTTCACGGCTGTGATATTAAACGGAATTGTTTGCATCTATTTTCCATTTAGTTTCCCCTCCGTCACCCCGGTCTACAGTTTCAGACTTGTCTTAATTTATGGGATCATATCTATCTGGGTAACTGTTTTGTTGACCTTTGACCCCTTTGTAACCATTTGTTGCCAGAAACTGAAAACTAAATATTGCACCAAGAAAACAGCAGCTGTGGTGATCGAGACAGTATGTGGAGTGACCTCTTTCAATATCAAATTCTGGCATTTTATCTATGAACCTATGGACATAATTAGTAATATATGCTGGCTTTGCAACATAAAGTTAATATTTAATACCTCACCTACATGTGCCACGTGTGCCTGGATTCATCGCATACCACCCCTTTGTCTCCCATCCGTTCTGATTTTACTGTTCAATGTTCTGAACGTCAGATACGTTTTCAATGCCGGAGAAGCCTCCCGGTCCAGCAGCAACACTGTGAATCAAAATGACCCAGAGATGCAGAATCAGAGAAAATCCATCTTCTGTATCTCGGGCAGTCCACTCCTGCTGTGGTTGCTGTTTTTTATTACTTTCCTCTATGCCCGAATTACGAACGTTAGTTATTTCTCAGATTCCAACTACAGTGAATCTAATTTTATTCTGGAGGAGAGCGGATTTCTGCTTCAGCTCCTGAGCTCCTCTTCAACCCTTGTATTGAAGTACTGAAATAATCACCACAGTACAACACATTATCTGCCCTCTATTCTCCCTGCCTTGGTTTCTCAAGTAGCTGGATGGCTTTTCAAATACCCCGTGACTCGCTATCAGATACATGCTACTTTCTGTGGTGCAGGAACAGCTCCTGATCAGGTCGCTAAATAACCAAAGGCTTGGGGGGGGGGGGTCTCGCTTGTGATTTGTGAAGAGCACAGCATCAGACTGAATAACGTATACACACTGAGCACCAGCCCGATCAGGAAACGATGCCTCTCCGACTCCATGAATGGTTTGTATCACACCGAGCGAGACTCTGGAACTGATTTTAGAATGGGAATGAGCGTGGTCCACTTCACATTGTGTGTTTAAGAACCACTTAGATCAGATCGATGATGGCAACAGAGATGAGGAGTGGGACAGCAGCCTTTCCTGCCCTCTTGTTGGTCAGAACTTCATCAGTATGAGAGCAAATAACAGCGCAGGGCAAAGATGGAGACTGTCTGTTGTGTATTTAGTGGAGCTAAGTGGCACACAGGGTGAGAGAGGACAGCTGAGCGAGGGGTGGAGAGCAAAAACATCCATCGTCCTGTGCCGTGTGATTCAGAGAATTAAAGTAAGATGCACCTGTCGTCGGCAAACTGCAAGTAGCTGTTTCCCACATTGGGTGAGATTAGTAAACTCAGAAACAGGCAAGAAATAACACCAGGCCCATTTTATTCTTTGTCAGGTCCAGTTCCCAATCGCCTGAGAGGACATGACTGAGAGAGGCCAGAGATAGTATCCGATCCTGATTGCATTTATGTTGGCCCTGGGGTGATAAAAATTAACTTCGCACAGATCGCTTTGTAAGTTTTGTCCCCCAAGCTGTCCACCCCCAGTCTCTCACCACCCCCTTGAACTCCCACCTGCCCCTCTCTGCAGTGACTATTTGGCGATGTGTACCACAATGGCTGGGATTCAGCACCCGACCGGAGGTATTGTAGGAACATGCCCCCTTGTTGCTGGAAAGATCGCCGACCGAGGCCAGCGAACAGAGACCAGGAAGGGGATATCATCGCTGGCGTCTCTTGTTCTGATTTCTTCGCCAGAATTGATATGAACAAACAAACTGAAAGCTGGAGAGAAATCCTATCATTGCCGCTGGGTTTCAAAGAGGGATGGGCAAGGGGGTGAGTGGAAGGGGTGCAAGTTTAGCAAATTGGGCTAATGCTGTTGTATTCGAATGTTTCCCTGCTCTGAACTAAACCCAGGCCCACCCACCTGGACAGATAGATAAAGAATACAGCATAGAACAGGCCTTTCGGCCCCCGATATTGTGCCGAACTTTTGTCCTAGGTTAATCATAGGATTTTGGACACTAAGGGCAATTTATCATGAACAAAATACCCAACCTGCACATCTTTGGACTGTGGGAGGAAACCGGAGTACCCGGAGGAAACCCACGCACACACGGGGAGCATGTGCAGACTCCACAGAGACAGTCACCCAAGTCGAAATCGAACTTGCGACACTGGAGCTGTGAAGAATTGTGCTATGCACAATGCTACCGTGCTGCCATTGTGGATGTGGAAGAGCAGATGTGAAGGTTAGTGGTTAGTGGCCGTTCAGTGCATCATTGAACCATCTGAAATCGAGAGATGGGACTGATGGTCCTTGAGTGGACAACATCCTTTCTGGTCTCGTTAATTGATTAATGTGATCAACACAGTGTTTGGAAAGTGGTCACTCACTCATAAAAATATATTTTCTTTCACAGAACCCAATAATATGTTTGCTCATATCTTTACAAAAGTATGTTGAACGATTTTGCAACCTCAATATCCCAGACGTGGTTCCTCATGGTCCAATTTGAAGACTTTGGGAATATATAACTTCAGAGATTAAGACAGAGAAACTGCCAGCAGCACGACGGACTCATCACTTCAGACTGAAAATGCATCTTCCAATTGATATTACTGAGAAAATAATTGACCCAATCGTTGCTACTGTTGGTGTTCCTGATAAGTGAGTATCGCCATTTAAGTTGTGTAAATCTGTGTGTGAGCGGCTCTCTGTTCTAACCTGGAGATAGTTTTCTGGAATTCTTTGAAATTCAAGAATAACAGAAACCGACTGCTGTTTTTCAATTCTTTGATAATAGTCTGATGATGATTACTGAATAGATAATAGTGTCTCTGCTGTTTGTCACTGTCAATTTTATGAATATTTGTGTTTGAAATCCACCCGCTTCCAGTAATCATCCTCTACCTGGACCTCACCCTCTGGCTTCCTATCTGCTCTTGATCTTTTCCTTGAGATCTGTGAGTTTGACACCGACCGTCTCAATTTCTATGTCCCTCTCACCCACTCTATCCTATCTCCCTCTGAACTTGCTCAACTCCTCTCCCTAATATCTAACCCTGATCTGGTGATCTAAGCTGCTCACAAAGGTGGTCCCATTATTGTCTGGTGCACTGACCTCCTCCTCACAGAGGCTGACAGCCAAATCTCAGGCCTTTCCTGATACCTCCACCTGGACCAGGACCCCACCAGCAAACACCATGATATTGTTTCGAGGACTCTCACTTGACCTCATCGACTCTGGATATCTTCCGCCCACAGCCTTGGGCATTATGGCCCCACAACCCCACACACAACCTGAATCAACGTCCCGGTTCCACCTCCTTCCCAAAATCCAGAAACAGGACTGTCCCAGTAGACCCAATATTTCAGCGTTTTGCAGCCCCACCAATCCCATTTCTTCCGATCTTGATCCAATCCTCTCCCCGGTGTTCTGTCGCTTCCCACCGACATTGGTGGCACAATGGCTAGCACTGCTGCCTCACAGCACCATGGACCCGGGTTCAAATCCCGCCTTGCTGACTGCCTGTGTGGAGTCTGTACTTTCTCCCCGTGTCAGTGTGGGTGTCCTCCGAGTGTTTTTGTTTCGATGTGTCGATAGGTGGATTGACCATTCTAAATTGCTCCTTATTGTCCAAAGAGATTTGTCAGGGCAGCACAGTAGCATTGTGGATGGCACAGTTGCTTCACAGCTTCAGGTTCCCTGGTTCGATTCCCGGCTTGGGTCACTGTCTGTGCGGACTCTTCACGTTCTTCCAATGTGTGCGTGGGTTTCCTCCGTGTGCAACGGTTTTCTCCCACAGCCAAAGATGTGCGGGTTAGGTGGATTGGCCATGCCAAATTGCCCATAGTGTCCAAAATTGCCCTCAGTGTTGGGTGGGGTCACTGGGTTATGGGGATAGGGTGGAGGTGTGGACATTGGGTGGGGTGCTCTTTCAAAGAGGTGGTGCAGACTCGATGGGCCGAATAGTCTTCTTCAGAACTGTAAATTCTATGATTTCTATGATTACGTGGTTAAGGGGATGGGTGGGGGAGTGAATTTGAGTGAGGTTCCCTTT
Organism: Scyliorhinus canicula; assembly: GCF_902713615.1. Lineage (NCBI taxonomy): Eukaryota > Metazoa > Chordata > Chondrichthyes > Carcharhiniformes > Scyliorhinidae > Scyliorhinus > Scyliorhinus canicula. Next base: position 4,845,001 of record NC_052174.1, read on the forward strand.
CAGAGGTGTTCTGCAGACTTAATGTCCAAATGACCTCCCCTTAGTGGGCAGCACGGTAGCATGGTGGTTAGCATAAATGCTTCACAGCTCCAGGGTCCCAGGTTCGATTCCCAGCTGGGTCACTATCTGTGTGGAGTCTGCACGTCCTCCCCGTGTGTGCGTGGGTTTCCCCCGGGTGCTCCGGTTTCCTCCCACAGTCCAAAGATGTGCGGGTTAGGTGGATTGGCCATGATAAATTGCCCGTAGTGTCCTAAACAAAGTAAGGTTAAGGGGGAGTTGTTGGGTTACGGGTATAGGGTGGATACGTGGGTTTGAGTAGGGTGATCATTGCTCGGCACAACATCGAGGGCCGAAGGGCCTGTTCTGTGCTGTACTGTTCTATGTTCTATGACCTCCTTCTGCACGGTAGGGATTCTATGATTCTTTATTCCTCTGCTGCCGTATGTCATATCAAAAATTTCCCTGGCCCTAACCTCCTAATCTTTACTATGGATGTCAAATCCCTGTACATCTCCCTTCTCCAGCAGGAGGGCGTGAGGACATTCAGCTTCTTCCTTCATCGGAGGCCGGGCAATCCACGACCACCAACACTTGCCTCCCTCATTCTGCCATTCAAGCATTTCTCTTTGAACTTCTCTCACGGGCGGCACGGTGGCACATTGGTTAGCACTGCTGCCTCCGGGTCTGAGGAACCGGATTCGGTCCCGGCCCCGCGTCACTGTCTGTGTGGAGTTTGCTCATCCCCCCCCCCCCCCACGCCCGTGTCTCCGATGGTGTCACCCCTACAATCCAAAGATCTGTAGGTTTGGTGGGTTGGCCACTTTAAATTGACAATTCATCAGAATAACGTAATTGGGTACTTCAAATGTATTTTTAAAAAATGGTCTCACTTCTTGCAAATAAATGGTGTGGCCATGAGTCCCATCCTGGGCCCCACTCTGTCTGTCATTTTTTGGGCTATGTGAGCAGACCTTGTTCCGGTTCCACTCGGTCCCCTCCCACAACTCAATTTCTGTTACAATGATGTCTGTATTGGTGACACTTCGTGTTTCTCCCTGGACCTGGAAGCATGAAGCTATTTTGCTTCCAATTTCCACCCGTCTCTCACCGATACAGGGTCTATCTCCGAGACTTCCTTTACCGTGCATGACCTGTCTGTCTCCATTTCCAGTGACAGACTGACCACCTATATTCATAACAACCCATCGAATCCAAAGTTACTTCATGTGCAGATCATCACACCCTGTTTTATGTTGGAAAGAATCCCATTCCGCCAGTTATCCACCTCCATCGCCTCTGTCTGATGATGCTGTGTTCGAAAATCGCCCTTCAGGCATATCTGCCTTTTCCTTAACCGGGGTTGACCCACCACCTTCCTTTGCCAGCAGCACGGTTCGATTCCTGTAACAGCCTCCCCGAACAGGCGCCGGAATGTGGCGACTAGGGGCTTTTCACAGTAACTTCATTTGGAGCCTACTCGTGACAATAAGCGATTTTCATTTCATTTCATTTCATTTCATTTTCATTGTAGACAGAGCTCTCAATCTCGTTCAATTGATTTCTCACACCTCTGCCCTCACACAGCCCCCTCCCTTCCGGAAACATGATAGGGTCTCCCTTTCCTCACTTTCCAAACCACCGGCCTCTGCATTGAAAGCGTCATCCTCCACAGTTGTGGCAATTCCAGCATGTTGCCGCCGCGAAACACATCTTCCCTCTCCTCTGATTCTGCTCCCTCATTCACACCATTGTACCCTTCTCTATTAGACCCGACATCCCATTCCCTTCCCACGGCACCTTCCCTTGCAATCACGACGATGCAAGAATTGCCCTTTTATCTCCTCCTGTCTAATTATCCTAGGCAACAAACTCTCCTTTCTGGTGAATCAGCGTTTCACTTAAGCGTCCTCGAATTTTGTCCACTGTATTCGCTGCTCCCAATACCGTCTCATGTACATTGGGGAGATGAAACGCAGACGGAGTGACCTCTTTGCAGAACACCTTCACACAGCCCGCAAACATGACCCCAATATTCCTGTTGTGGCCATTTTAACTCAGCATCTTATTCTCATGCCCACATGTCTGCCCTTGAACTGCTCCGAGAATTTAGTGAAGCCCAATGCAAGATCGAGGAGCAACAAATCATTTTCCAATTAGACACGTTACAGCCCTCAGAACTTAACTTTAAATTCAACAATTTTAGACTGGGAGAGGGTGTCTGACGAATGACTGAACCTGGGAAAGGTGTGCCCGAGGAATGCTGTGGGGACTGCACAGACTCCATTGGTCTCATAATTATGAAGTGGGAAGACCCTGGGCTCGTTTTATTTTTCCATTGATCGTGAAGGAATCAATAATCCAGGAGTGGTGTGCAACTCCATCAGAAATCCAGTCCAGAGAACGGTCCAATACGGGGCGTGGTCCAAAAATTGGGACTGAGGAGGGATGACAACCTCTGGTATCTATGTATCCTGTTTGGGAAACTTGTCAGGTCTGAGTTAATCCTGTAAATCAAACTGAATGAGAAATGTAACCTGTCCCAAAGGTTTTTCACACTTTAAAAAAATATAAATTTAGAGCACCCAATATATTTTTCAAATTAAGGGACAGTTCAGCGGGGCCAATACACCGACCCTGCGTATATTTGGGTTGTGGGGGTGACAATGTGCAAACTGCACACGGGCGGTGATCCAGGGATGGGACCGATATTAAATCCTCGGCGCTGTGAAGCAACTGTGCTAACCATTGTGCGACCCAAACAGTGCATTAATTATGAACATTTTCCTACCACTGCCATCAAATTAACAGGACTGCAATTCACACTTTTCCCCTTCACACGACATGAACACTTGGGTTACATTTGCTAATTTCCATTCCGCAATGTTAATCTCTGTGTCCACTCTTAGAACAGTACAGCGCAGAACAGGCCCTTCGGCCCTCGATGTTGTGCCGAGCAATGATCACCCTACTTAAACCCACGTAACCCGTATACCCGTAACCCAACAATCCCCCCATTAACCTTACACTACGGGCAATTTAGCATGGCCAATCCACCTAAACCGCACATCTTTGGACTGTGGGAGGAAACCGGAGCACCCGGAGGAAACCCACGCACACACGGGGAGGACGTGCAGACTCCACACAGACAGTGACCCAGCCGGGAATCGAACCTGGGACCACTGGAGCTGTGAAGCATGGATGCTAACCACCATGCTACCGTGAGGCCACTTCTATAATCACTGCCACTTCCCCACGTTCCATTTTATTGATCCTAAAATCCTGTCACGTTTCACACAGAGGAAGTGTTTAATAAGTAATTTCCAGGTTCTTCTCCCTTCTCTCTCTGACAGGTAATTCACTAGGAATTGGGATTCTGTGCTGGGGAAAGTGTGGCCTCTCCACCTGCACCACTCGCTACCTGGTGACCATGGAAAAGTCGAATCTGCTGTGTATTATCATTAAACCCATACCGAACAGAGTTTATCGTTATTATTTTCCCCGGAATTTCCTGGACCTCACCTCTCTATGTAGTGTTAACCTTTCCCTGACCTCTGCAGCCATGGGCTGTTCTGTCTGGTTCAACCTAATTTTCTCCTTTGATCGATTTGTGGCCATTCGCTGCCAGAAACTGAAAGCTAAATATTGCACCGGGAAAAACTGCGGCAGTGGTTCTGTCAACAACTGGCATCCTGCTCTGTGTCAAATACATAACACGGTACTTTACATGTGATCCTGTAGAGATAATTGACAATGCCCAGTGGGGCTGTGACACAAAGAGGAGCTTTCTCACTGACCCGGCTGGGTTTTCTATAACTGGTTTAATGAGGTGTTAACCCCATTAATCCAATTCTTCTCAATCCTGTTGATCAACTCTCTGACAGTCAGACACATTTTACTCACCAGTCGAGTGCGAAAGGCACTGAGAGCTCAGAGTCACGGAGACAATCGCACAGACCCAGAGATGGCGAGTGGAAGGAAGTCAATGATTTAACTCTTCAGCATCTCTGGAACTGTAATTCTCTTCTCGAGTGTGTATGTTATTACTCTTTTCTATTTGGATGTGAGAGGATTAAATTACGTCACTCTTCCTCAATATAATTTAGAGGAAGTAGGATTTGTGCTGGTGGATTTAAATTGCTGCACAAACACATTTATTTACGTAACAATTCAGTCCCGGTTCAGGGAGCAGATGAAGATCGCGGTGAAATAACCGGTCACTTCAATTTTAAAATTAATGACGAAATAGAACTGACTGACAGCCCCTCAGCCAATCAGGAGCTCCAGCCGCTGTCTGACATTACCTCAGCCAATCAGTAGCTTCTTCGGCCGGCTGAATGCCGCCAAAGTGATCAATTTGATGGTTGGGTCAGCCTGGAGTGCCGAGTGGCCCACAACGACCTTCCCCCGGATGTTAGATTGGCCAATTTCAAATAACATGGTAGAACGTACAAAACATGCCAATCACAGGAGATAGACTTAGAACTTTAGATTAAGAACAGTACAGCACAGAACAGGCCCTTCGGCCCTCGATGTTGTGCCGAGCAATGATCACCCTACTCAAACTCACGTATCCACCCTATACCCGTAACCCAACAACTCTCCCTTAACTGTTCGTGAAACTCGAGGGACTAAAGGCGGGAAGCCACCAGGACCAGATGAACTTCATGCTCGGGTTTAGTGGAAGTGGCTGCACAGATAGTGCCAATGGGCTGAAGTGTTTCGTAACTGACTAAATTCAGGAACGTTACCGGAAGATTGGAAAGCAGCCAATGTGACTCCCTTGTTGAAAAAGGGAGAAAGGCCGATATGTGGGGGTGAGGTGGTGGAAGTACTTCAAAAGGAGTACCAGAACTTTAATGTGCACGCGCTGTGTAATGGGGAGCCAGTGTATCTCGGCCAGAGCGCAAGGGGGATGTGTGAAAGGCACTTTTTCTCAGTTAGGAAATGGGCAGTGTGGGTCCCTGTCCGTTTTCAATTGAGGCCGAGAGTGGAAAACCTTCATGAAACTGTTTTCATTCGAACGACGGAGGTTGGGGGGCGGCCCGATAGATGTCCACGAGGTTATGAGAGACATGGATAGAGTCGATGGGCAAGCAGTCTTTCCTAGGGTGGAGGTGACAGCCACCAGGGGGCATAGGTTAATGTCCGTGGGGCAAAGTTTAGAGGAGATGTGCGAGGCAGGTTTCTTACGCAAAGTGGTGTGTGCCTGGATCACGTTGCCAGGAGATGATACATTAACGGAGTTCAAACGTCATCTTGACCAACGCATGGATAGGATGGGTTACAGAGGGATACGGCACAAGTAAGTGCTGAGGGTTTTTTCCAAGGGTGGATTCATTACTGGAGCAGCCTTGGAGGGCCGAAGGACCTCTTTCTGTGTTGTTTTGTTCTTTGTTCTTTGAAACGTCGTTTGGCCCCACCTGGAATTTCGTGTCCAATGGACCCCGGTCTTCAGGAAGTATGTGAAGTCTTTGAAGAGGATATTGAAGAGATTCACGACAATGGTTCCTGGAGTCAAGGATTTCCAGAGTGGAGGCAATTTGAAGGCCGCGTTTGTAATTGTGACTGGTTTAGATAGAGAAAAACAGATCTAACGTGGATGGCCAAATAATCAGAGCTGACATGGGGAATAGTGTCAGATTATTTGGAGATTAAGTGCCTGATAAGGTGGTGGACAAAAAGTCCAATAGTAATTTTCAATGAGAATTGGATGAATCCTGGGAGGAGAAAGACAATCGTAGGGCTGCGAGTGAAGAGCATGGGTGTGTGACTAACTGGGTCACTCCTCAGAAGAGGCAGTGCTGACTCGATGGGCCGAATGCCGGCCAACTGTTCTAGAATTCTATTTACCCAATCGGATGATGGTGAAAGAATTGACTCGATTCAGGAGCTGAGGAAGCATCAATCATGTGACTCCCGAACCAATTCAGTGGTGAGTGGAATCAGTGGAGAGGGAAGAAAGAAGTGAAGGTTTCATTCATGGAGCACGTTCCCGATATTTTACAGCTAAGAACGACTTGCAAAGTCTCGTTGTGTAGGAAAGGTGATGAGCAAGTGCAAAGTCCCAATAAAAATAAAATGACCAGATGATCTGTTTGTGGTGTCAGATGTTTATCATGAAGAGCTCCGAGATAGTGCTGTGGAATCATTTGGACTCCTCTTTCTGCGCCCTCCCCACGCGATAACCATTTATAAAGTAAAATCCTCATTGAAGAAATGCCCTTGACTAAATCACAACACGTTTGGTTAGCAGCGCCCGACAGCATTAATTAGTTGTTGAAAGGAATGTGGAAGAGAGAATTTCAATTGTTTCCATTCTCTTCACAGTCGTTTTCAGACCTGCCTCACAGACCGACACTGGTCGACTTGACTGTCGAAGAAGGTCAGAGGTTAAAGGTTCTATATGGATCTAATACTGGCTTTCATGCTGTCGACGTGGATTCTGGAAAAAACGTATGACATCTGCATCCCAGTGCACGTGAGTTATTGAGGAGCTTGTATCTAATTCTCCATTTTCAAACCACAGCCCAGAACAGGGGCTTGCTAAATGTGGCAGTGATCCTTTTTCAGGACCGATCTCGCGGAATCTTCCGCAGTTGGTTGGCAGCAGTTTGGAACATGCACTTGGCCATCTTCCCTGTCTGCGGCTCTTCTGTCATGGGCGCAGTGCCGTCTCTCACGGTGCCCGTCATCTTTGCAGGAATGTGCCCAGGTCAGAGCAGGAAAAGTCGGTGCTCGCGTTCGCGTTATGGGAGTCGTTGTGTGCACTTGGCCAATTACACAGTCCCGCAAGCTGCGAAATGAGCAGATGATCTGCTTTGATGTTTGTTGCCGGTGATTATTATCTATTTTTAAATAAATTTAGCGTACCCAATTATTCTTTCCAATTAAGGGGCAATTTAGTATGGCCAATCCGCCTACCCTGCACATCTTTTTTGGGTTGGGGGGGGCGAAACCCACGCAGACACGGGGAGAATGTGCAAACTCCAAACGGACAGTGACCCAGGGCTGGGATTCGAACCCCGGTCCTCAGCGCCGTAGGCAACAATGCTAACCACTGTGCCACCGTGCTGCCCTTGCCGGAGATTATTGGCCAGGATTCCGGGAGGTATGTTCGCTGCTGCAAATTTCCCACATGAGCCATATCCGGCTGAATTTTAATATGATCAGTTTTGGCCAATAAAACCAAGGCGATGCGTATCGATCCCGGAGAGGGCACAGCAAAGGTTCACAAGGATACCGGGGCGTTAATTTACGAGGATAAATTGCAGAGATTAGGCTTGCGTCTCCTGGAATCCAGTGGGTTGAGCAGTGATCTAGTCAGGGTGTCCAAAATGACGGGAATTTGGGTTGAAGTAGATAATGAGAAACATATTAATGAGAGAATGGGAAAAACCTCAAATGGGAGAATCCAGAATCGGACAACAAATGTAACAGATTCGAGCCAGAATCTGTAGCAATTGAAATTCGGAAGCACTATTTCACACGGCGGGTACGGAAATTTGGGAATGGGTCCTTGAAAGACTGGGCAACTGCTGGAGTTTTCCAAACCAGGATGGATCGATTTTTATTGGGAATGTGCCTTTAGGGATATAGATCCAAGCCGGGGAAAACGGAGTTGGGGTAGCAATCAGCTGTCGTCAAGTGGTGGAAGGGGCTTGAAGCCTCTTCCTGTTCCCATGTGCTCCACGTCTGGCACTTGTGCTTCCTCTACCTAGATTCAGACCCATGTGGTGCCTCGTGCCATTGTAATTTTACACGACACTGCCGTAATGGAAATGCTTCTGTGCTACGAAGATGAGGGAGTTTATGTGAACACCTACGGTTGGATCACGAAGGATCTGGTGTTGCAATGGGGTGAGATGCCCCCCTCTGTTGGTAAGTTGCCCACGGTATGATCTTGTGTTTTCACTGTACACTGCCCTTTGAATCTCTCACAGAGGGAAGGTAGCTTATGAGAAGGGTCATTGAGTGAGACTTGGTGAGTGTCGACCAATTCCCCCACAGGGCCATCATGGCCATCCCAAGTCTATCCTCACTCGATACTCGGGTGCAAACTCCTCAAGAAGAAGCTGCTGGATCATAGGAATGTTTGATAATCTCTCACCACCACCCCCAGCCTAATTTTGGCTCTCGAATTGAGAGCAATTACTCGATTTTCGCAGTGCCTCTTAGTGCTAATGGCGTCTTCAGAGTAGTTTCCTCCTCAACCCTTCCACTTCAATCTGTATATGTATTAAACTTTATAAATGGCGACATAACTTTTGCCATTTTAAAGAGTATTCCTTTTCTTTCAATGGTTAGCACTGCTGTCTCACAGTGCCAGGGGCCCGTGTTCGATTTCAGCCTTGGGTGACCACATGCTCCCCGTGTGTGCGTGGGTTTCCTCCGGTGCTCCAGTTTCCTCACACAGTCCAAATATGTGCAGGTTAGGTGGATTGGACGTGATAAATAGTCCTTCCGTGTCCAGAAATGTGCATTTTAGTGGGGTTCCGGGGATAGGTTGAGGGGGGTGGGCCTGCGTCGATGCAGAGTCGATGGGCCGAGCGGCTGCCTCCTGCACTGTCAGGATTCTATGGACCCCAGACTAGTTCTAACACATGCATTGGATTCAGAAATGTCAATGCTCTGGCCAAGGTGTCGTTATTATCTGTAGCTAAGGGTTCAGCGAAATGAGTGTTCTCACTGCACTCTATACCGATGTTTGGTCAGGACGGGATTGGCAGCCTTTTGTACTCCTGTGATTTTAAAGGCACCGCCGTTGTCGACCACGTTGATGTGGGTCTGGAATCACATGTAGGCGAGTCCGAGGGTAAGGACGGCAGATTTCCTTCCCTAAAGGGGACATTGGTGAAACCAGATCGATTTTTACAACACCGATGATGATTATTCACCATCTGTGCGGAGTCTGCACGTTCTCCCCGTGTGTGCGCGGGTTTTCTCCGGGTTCTCCGGTTTCCTCCCACAATACAAAGATGTGCAAGTTAGGTGGATTGATCATGCTAAATTTCAATCAGTGTCCAAAAGTGTTGGATCGGGTTACGGGGTTATGGGGATAGGGTGCAGGTGTGGGCTTGGGTAGGGTGCTCTTTCAAAGAGCCGGTGCAGGCTCGATAGGTCGAATAGACTCCTTCGGCACTGTAAATTCTATGACTATGATTCCCTGGTCACCATGACTAAGGCTAGCTTTCAATTCCAGATTGTATTCATTGAATTAAAATTCCACCAGCTGCGCGAGGTGTGATTTGATTCTGTGTCCCCAAGGGCATTAGGTTAGGGGGTTACTCGTTCAGTGACAGTACCGCTGCACCACCAACCCCCCGAAAACTCTCCTCAAATCTGATCTCTTTGATTATTTGTCCTAATACCTCGCTGTGTGGTATGCTGTCAGATTTAAGGCCTTGTAATCTAAATTGTTGTGGTTGTTGAACTGACTGACCTTCCCACAAAGGGGGAAGGTGCCCGAGACCATGTGAATAATAATTTTCAACTCCAGTATTCCTTGTTGGAGCTGACCGCCACCTGTCAGTAACTGGACATTGTGTCTTTATACAGCATACATCTGCTCCAACCAGATCATGGGCTGGGGTGAGAAGGCTATCGAAATCCGCTCTGTCGAAACGGGTCACCTTGATGGAGTTTTCATGCACAAAAGAGCACAGCGGCTAAAGTTCCTGTGTGAGCGGAATGATAAGGTAATGTGTGACCGTGGAAATGTCACAGGCTTTATGTCGCACCCAATGGCCCTGTTGGTGAAGGGGGCGCGTTTAAATGGGTCTTTACAAACCCGCAAACATCTCTGCTTCAGTCCTGTCAAACTTCCGATGTAACGCAACAACCTTTTCACTGTGTGCGGGTGGCGGGTGGGGGGGGGGGTACATCTCTTACCTGTACTGGACTAAAATACATGTTGGCCCACCAATGATTTGACGTCCCTCTCTTATTTCGAGCCCCTTTAGCCCTATCCACGGAGCTCGAGTAGCCAGGGCTGGTCCAGCTTAGTAGTGCGACAAACGTGGGCTCCTGGGTTGACTTCACGAACGGTCATATTTCTGATACTCCCGACCTCTTTTTCCCAGTGAGGGGCAAAAGGATTGCGTCGCTCCATTGCTGCGTTCTCAACTTTCACACAAACTGCTTTGCTTCATCCTTTTCTGCTTTTCCTCCCCACCCACCCAAAGCAGTACGAGTATTCGTGGACACTGGGAATATTGTGTCCACCCCAACAGACACTGGGGAAGGTGCGAGGGAGATTTGTCGGGTATATTCACCTGTTCTGGCGCATGTGCCATCCGCCAATGCTGAGCAGCCAGGAACAGATCCCAAAGTGACGACTGCTGCCTCTCTGTGGCCCATGTTCGATTTCCTGGCTTGGGTCATTGTCTGTACGGAGTCTACACGTTTTACCCGTGTGTGCATGGGTTTTCTCCAGGTGCTCTGGTTTTCTCCCACGAGCACCGAACGACGTGCTTGTTGGGTAATTTGCACATTCCGAATTCTCCCTCCATATCCTCGAATAGGCACCAGAATGTGGCCAACGAGGGGATTTTCACAGTAACTTCATTGCAGTGTTGATGTAATCCGACTTGTGATAATAAAATTATTATTATTGTTTGTTAGACCTGTTTGGTAACCACACTCACCATCTCACTACCTCCCTTTGATTTCCTGCAGGTATTTTTTGCCTCGGTCTGTTCAGGTGGAAGTAGCCAAGTTTACTTCATGACGTTAAATAGGAACACAATCATGAACTGGTAAAGGGAAAACGTCTTGGACAAGAGTTGGATAAATGTAAATACGTAGGACGGTGCGTTTTGTAGATCAGAGCTTTAAAGACGAGACTGAAACGGCCTCGGAAAGGTTTGTGTGGAATTCACAGTGGATCTCGTGCCTCAAAAGGCATTGTGGATGAAGCTGTTTCTTGTCCATTTTTCAATGGAACCTCTCCCCCCCCCCCACCCCTCCTCCTGGAGAAGGAATTTGACAGCTTGGCTGCAGTCCGGTGGCCAGCATGCGTTCCCCTCTGGCAGCCCAGGCTGCTCGCTCTTGGCGGAACATCCCATGGACCGAGTGTGCACTGATTGAAGTTGTGTGCGCCGTTTTGGGGTTAAGGGTAACGGGGCTCAAGGTAATTCAAAATGAGCCAATGTTCTAGTTGTGTTTGGAGGGGGGGGGGGGGCAGAGGAGGGCAGAGGAGGGAGGGAGCGGTGCGTCGGCAGCGCCAATCTCTCATGCGACCCAATCGGTGTCACTTCAGACCAGTCTCCAAGAATGGGGAGTTGGGAAAATCCTGGTTTGAACCCAGATTGGCAGTTCGACTGTTTTGGGTTGTTTTGTTTTTTTGTTGTCGATGTTGTTGCTTATTTTAGACTGGAACTAATGATGAAAGAAATAGTTTTGCAAATTCCTTTCATGAAACCCAACCGGTGACCGATTATACAGGAAACACTCCATTATTGGAGCACTTTTCCAGGAGACACATCCGGAGTGAGACTCGTACAGAGTGGGGATTGAAACTTGGTAATTTGGTGCAGTGAGGTAATTCGGTGCAGAGTGTGAGGAGGTGCTTTTTAACCCTCGTAAGTGACTGGTAAGTAGTCTCTCTTTTTCTTTTCATTGTCTAATTTATTTATTTTTATTTTGAAATTCTAGTTGTTTAAGTTTACCAAGGGTTTAAGACATGGCAGGAGATCCCAGACCCGTGTCATGCTCCTCGTGTGCGATGTGGGAGCTCAGGGACACGTCCACTGTCCCTGGCTCCTTCACGAGCAAGAAGTGTGTTCAGTTGCAGCTCTTGTTAGACCGCTTGACGGCTCTGGAGCTGCGGATGGACTCACTTTGGAGCATCCGCGATGCGGAGGAGGTCGTGGATAGCACGTTTAGCGAGTTGGTCACACCGCAGGTGAAGGTTACTGAGGGAGATAGAAAATGGGTGACCAAAAGAAAGAGCAAGAGTAGGAAGGCAGTGCAGGTGTCCCCTGCGGTCATCTCCCTGCAAAACAGATATACCGCTTTGGATACTGTTGAGAAAGATGGCTCACCAGGGGAAGGCAGCAGCAGCCAGGTTCATGGCACCGTGGCTGGCTCTGCTGCACAGCAGGGCAGGAAGAAAAATGGCAGGGCTATAGTGATAGGGGACTCGATCGTAAGGGGAATAGACAGGCGGTTCTGTGGACGCAATCGAGACTCCAGGATGGTATGTTGCCTCCCTGGTGCAAGGGTCAAGGATGTCTCGGAGCGGCTGCAGGACATTCTGGGGGGGGCGGGGGGAGGGTGAACAGCCAGCTGTCGTGGTGCACATAGGCACCAACGATATAGGTAAAAAACGGGATGAGGTCCTACAAGCGGAATTCAGGGAGTTAGGAGTTAAACTAAAAAGTAGGACCTCAAAGGTAGTAATCTCAGGATTGCTACCAGTGCCACGAGCTAGTCAGAGTAGGAATTTCAGGATAGATAGGATGAATGCGTGGCTTCAGAGATGGTGCAAGAGGGAGGGATTCAAATTCCTGGGGCATTGGGACCGGTTCTGGGGGAGGTCGGACCAGTACAAACCGGACGGTCTGCACTTGGGCAGGACTGGAACCGATGTCCTAGGGGGGGTGTTTTCTAGAGCTGTTGGGGAGGGTTTAAACTAATGTGGCAGGGGGATGGGAACCAATGCTGGAAGTTGGAAGGTAGTAAAACAGGGACAGAAACAAAAGGAAGTAAGGGGAAAAGTGCAAGGCAGAGAAGACATAGTCAGAAATCCATAAGGGCGAAAGTACAAGGTACAGTGACTGAGGGGACCACAGTGAATAGGCCCAGTAATAATAAAAGGAATAAAACTGGAGATGTTAAGATTCAAAACAGAGGTAAAAAAACCAACATAAGTGTACTTTAACTGAATGCTCGTAGTATTCGGAATAAAGTAAATGAGTTGGTGGCACAAATCATCGTAAATGACTATGATTTAGTGGCCATTACTGAAACATGGTTAAATGATGGTCACGACTGGGAGTTAAATATCCGAGGGTATCAAACTATTCGGAAGGACAGAGTGGATGGTAAGGGAGGTGGTGTTGCTCTGTTATTTAAGGATGACATCCGGGCAATAGTAAGGGATGACATCGGTGCTATGGAGGATAAGGTTGAATCCATTTGGGTGGAAATCAGGAATAGTAAGGCGAAAAAGTCACTGATAGGAGTAGTCTATCGGCCACCAAATAGTAATGAGATGGTGGGGCAGGCAATAAACAAAGAAATAACTGATGCATGTAGAAATGGTACAGCAGTTATCATGGGGGATTTTAATCTACATGTCGATTGGCTTAACCAGGTCGGTCAAGGCAACCGTGAGGAGGAGTTTATAGAATGTATCCGCGATAGTTTCCTAGAACAGTATGTAATGGAACCTACGAGGGAACAAGCGGTCCTAGATCTTGTCCTGTGTAATGAGACAGGATTGATTCATGATCTCATAGTTAGGGATCCTCTCGGAAGGAGCGATCACAATATGGTGGAATTTAAAATACAGATGGAGGGTGAGAAAGTAAAATCAAATACTAGTGTTTTGTGTTTAAACAAAGGGGATTACAAGGGGATGAGAGAAGAACTAGCTAAGGTAGACTGGGAGCTAAGACTTTATGGTGGAACAGTTGAGGAACAGTGGAGAACCTTCCAAGCGATTTTTCACAGTGCTCAGCAAAGGTTTATACCAACAAAAAGGAAGGACGGAAGAAAGAGGGAAAATCGACCGTGGATATCTAAGGAAATAAGGGAGAGTATCAAATTGAAGGAAAAAGCATATAAAGTGACAAAGATTGCTGGGAGATTAGAGGACTGGGATATCTTTAGGGGGCAACAGAAAGCTACTAAAAAAGCTATAAAGAAGAGTAAGATAGAGTATGAGAGTAAACTTGCTCAGAATATAAAAGCAGACAGTAAAAGTTTTTACAAATATATAAGACAAAAAAGAGTGGCTAAGGTAAATATCGGTCCGTTAGAGGATGAGAAGGGAGTTTTAATAATGGGAAATGAGGAAATGGCTGAGGAACTGAACAGGGTTTTTGGGTCGGTCTCCACAGTGGAAGACACAAATAACATGCCAGCGACAGATATAAATGAGGCTATGACAGGTGAGGACCTTGAGAGGATTGTTATCACTAAGGAGGGAGTGATGGGAAAGCTAATGGGGCTAAAGGTAGACAAGTCTCCTGGCCCTGATGGAATGCATCCCAGAGTGCTAAAAGAGATGGCTAGGGAAATTGCAGATGCACTAGTGATAATTTACCGAAATTCACTAGACTCTGGGGTGGTCCCGGTGGATTGGAAATTAGCAAACGTGACGCCACTGTTTAAAAAAGGAGGTAGGCAGAAAGCAGGAAATTATAGGCCAGTGAGTTTAACTTCGGTAATAGGGAAGATGCTGGAATCTATCATCAAGGAAGAAATTGCGAGGCATCTGGATAGAAATTGTCCTATTGGGCAGACGCAGCATGGGTTCGTAAAAGGCAGGTCATGCCTAACTAATTTAGTGGAATTGTTTGAGGACATTACCAGTGCAGTAGATAACGGGGAGCCGATGGATGTGGTATATCTGGATTTCCAGAAAGCCTTTGACAAGGTGCCATACAAAAGGTTGCTGCATAAGATAAAGATGCATGGCATTAAGGGTAAAGTAGTAGCATGGATAGAGGATTGGTTAATTAATAGAAAGCAAAGAGTTGGGATAAATGGGTGTTTCTCTGGTTGGCAATCAGTAGCTAGTGGTGTCCCTCAGGGATCCGTGTTGGGCCCACAATTGTTCACAATTTACATTGATGATTTGGAGTTGGGGACCAAGGGCAATGTGTCCAAGTTTGCAGATGACACTAAGATGAGTGGTAAAGCGAAAAGTGCAGAGGATAGTGGAAGTCTGCAGAGGGATTTGGATAGGTTAAGTGAATGGGCTCGGGTCTGGCAGATGGAATACAATGTTGACAAATGTGAGGTTATCCATTTTGGTAGGAATAACAGCAAACGGGATTATTATTTAAACGATAAAATATTAAAGCATGCCGCTGTTCAGAGAGACTTGGGTGTGCTAGTGCATGAGTCACAGAAGTTTGGTTTACAAGTGCAACAGGTGATTAAGAAGGCAAATAGAATTTTGTCCTTCATTGCTAGAGGGATGGAGTCTAAGACTAGGGAGGTTATGTTGCAATTGTATAAGGTGTTAGTGCGGCCACACCTGGAGTATTGTGTTCAGTTTTGGTCTCCTTACTTGAGAAAGGACGTACTGGCACTGGAGGGTGTGCAGAGGAGATTCACTAGGTTAATCCCAGAGCTGAAGGGGTTGGATTATGAGGAGAGGTTGAGTAGACTGGGACTGTACTCGTTGGAATTTAGAAGGATGAGGGGGGATCTTATAGAAACATTTAAAATTATGAAGGGAATAGATAGGATAGATGCGGGCAGGTTGTTTCCACTGGCGGGTGACAGCAGAACTAGGGGGCATAGCCTCAAAATAAGGGGAAGTAGATTTAGAACTGAGTTTAGGAGGAACTTCTTCACCCAAAGGGTTGTGAATCTATGGAATTCCTTGCCCAGTGAAGCAGTTGAGGCTCCTTCATTACATGTTTTTAAGGTAAAGATAGATCGTTTTTTGAAGAATAAAGGGATTAAGGGTTATGGTGTTCGGTCCGGAAAGTGGAGCTGAGTCCACAAAAGATCAGCCATGATCTAATTGAATGGCGGAGCAGGCTCGAGGGGCGAGATGGCCTACTCCTGCTCCTAGTTCTTATGTTCTTATGTTCTTATTGTTGAGTCACACATTATTGAGACACTGGAATGTGTGTGATTCACTCCCATTGTTGCATTGAGGGACCATTCAACTCGATTTGAGGATCATGTCAGCCTCAGGTAGATTGTTTTGTGGGGGCGCGGGGCGGGGGGGGGGGTGGGGGGGAGGGGAGAGGACATGAACCCTAAAACCCTAGCTGAGCGCCCTTTCTTTCCAAATGTAATCTCGGAATGTCTGTTCAAGATGTATTTGGTTGGCCCCATCGGACTGTGCAAACAGTCCCGGCCTAACTGCGGGATTCCAGAGCATTCCAAATGATTCCCAAGTGTCTGGTTAAGTCGACTCCTTCACTGTCCCGCCTGCAGAGGTTTGGCAAAGGTTATTCCCTTGTACATCCACCATCAAGTTCAATCTGTTGACCTCATTCTCTCGGTTGATTTTGATACCTGTTAATACAGATGAGAGTCGCCAAAAAGTGGACGACATGAGGTGGCCCCTCGGTGCCCTTCCCATCGCTCAATCCATGTTTTTCGCTCTCGTCATTTCCTTGGCTTTAATAGTGTTGAAGAATGGTGTTTCCCAATTCTTCACAGCACTGGAGGAAGATTCACCTCCATGTTTGACCTAAATGACATTGTGCACCCTTCCTTCCTTACTCCCTCCGGTACGAACCCTGTCCGGTAAGCAATCCCTGTCCACTGGATCCAGGGATCTATAATGTGCTTCAAAAATGGTCAGGTGTGATAGAGATAGAGAAATACAGCACAGAACAGGCCCTTCGGCCCACGATGTTGCGCCGAACTTTTGTCCTAGGTTAATCATAGAATTTTGGACAATTTTTCATGGCCAATCCACCCAACCTGCACATCTTTGGACTGTGGGAGGAAACCGGAGTACCCGGAGGAAACCCACGCAGTCACGGGGAGGATGTGCAGACTCCACACAGACAGTGACCCAAGTCGAAATCGAACTTGGGACCCTGGAGCTGTGAAGTAATTGTGCTATCCACAATGCTACCGTGCTGCCCTTAAGAAGTTAACCTACACTCCCTTATTCTACCCTAATCCAAGTACCTATCCAATAGCCGCTTGAAGGTCCATAAATTTTCCGACTCAACTACTACCACAGGCAGTGCATTCCATGCCCCCACTACTCTCTGGGTAAAGAACCTACCTCTGACATCCCCTCTATATCTTCCACCATTTATCTTAAATTTATGTCCCCTTGTAATGGTGTGTTCCACCCGGGGGGAAAGTCTCTGACTGTCTACTCTATCTATTCCCCTGATCATCTTATAAACCTCTATCAAGTCGCCCCTCATCCTTCTCCGTTCTAATGAGAAAAGGCCTAGCACCCTAAACCTTTCCTCGTATGACCTACTCTCCATTCCAGACAACATCCTGGTAAATCTCCTTTGCACCTTTTCCAAAGCTTCCACATCCTTCCTAAAATGAGGTGACCAGAACTGCACACAGTACTCCAAATGTGGCCTGACCAAGGTTTTGTAAAGCTGCATCATCACCTCACGGCTCTTACATTCAATCCCTCTGCTAATGAACGCTAGCACACCATAGGCCTTCTTCACAGCTCTATCCACTTGAGTGGCAACTTTCAAAGAGCTATGAACATAGACCCCAAGATCTCGCTGCTCCTCTACATTGCCAAGAATCCTACCATTAACCCTGTATTCCGCATTCAGATTTGTCCTTCCAAAATGGACAACCTCACACTTGTCAGGGTTAAACTCCATCTGCCACTTCTCAGCCCAGCTCTGCATTCTATCTATGTCTCTTTGAAGCCGACAACAGCCCTCCTCACTATCCACAACTCCACCAATCTTCGTATCATCTGCAAATTTACTGACCCACCCTTCAACTCCCTCATCCAAGTCGTTAATGAAAATCACAAACAGCAGAGGACCCAGAACTGATCCCTGCGGTACGCCACTGATAACTGGGCTCCAGGCTGAATATTTGCCATCCACCACAACTCTCTGTCTTCTATCGGTTAGCCAGTTTGTTATCCAACTGGCCAAATTTCCCACTATCCCATGCTTCCTTACTTTCTGCATAAGCCTACCATGGGGAACCTTATCAAATGCCTTACTAAAATCCATGTACACTACATCCACTGCTTTACCTTCATCCACATGCTTGGTCACCTCCTCAAAGAATTCAATAAGACTTGTAAGGCAAGACCTACCCCTCACAAATCCGTGCTGACTATCCCTAATCAAGCAAAGCCTTTCCAGATGCTCAGAAATCCTATCCCTCAGTACCCTTTCCATTACTTTGCCTACCACCGAAGTAAGACTAACTGGCCTGTAATTCCCAGGGTTATCCCTATTCCCTTTTTTGAACAGGGGCACGACATTCGCCACTCTCCAATCCTCTGGTACCACCCCTGTTGACAGCGAGGACGAAAAGATCATTGCCAACGGCTCTGCAATTTCATTTCTTGCTTCCCATAAAATCCTTGGATATATCCCGTCAGGCCCGGAGGCCTTGTCTATCCTCAAGTTTTTCAAAACGCGCAACACATCTTCCTTCCTGACAAGTATCTCCTCAAGCTTATCAGTCTGCTTCACGCTGTCCTCTCCAACAATATGGCCCCTCTCGTTTGTAAATACTGAAGAAAAATACTTGTTCAAGACCTCTCCTATCTCTTCAGACTCAATACACAATCTCCCGCTACTGTCCTTAATCGGACCTACCCTCGCTCTAGTCATTCTCATATTTCTCACATATGTGTAAAAGGCCTTGGGGGTTTTCCTTGATCCTACCCGCCAAAGATTTTTCAGGCCCTCTCTTAGCTCTCCTAATCCCTTTCTTCAGTTTCCTCCTGGCTATCTTGTATCCCTCCAGCGCCCTGTCTGAACCTTGTTTCTTCAGCCTTACATAAGTCTCCTTCTTCCTCTTAACAAGACATTCAACCTCTCTTGTCAACCATGGTTCCCTCACTCGACCATCTCTTCCCTGCCTGACAGGGACATACATATCAAAGACACGCAGTACCTGTTCCTTGAACAAGTTCCACATTTCACTTGTGTCCTTCCCTGACAGTCTATGTTCCCAACTTCTGCACTTCAATTCTTGTCTGACAGCATTGTATTTACCCTTCCCCCAATTATATACCTTGCCCTGTTGCTCGCACCTATCCCTCTCCATTACTAAAGTGAAAGTCACAGAATTGTGGTCACTACCTCCAAAATGCTCCCCCACTAACAAATCTATCACCTGCCCTGGTTCATTACCAAGTACTAAATCCAATATGGCCTCCCCCCTGGTCGGACAATCTACATACTGTATTAGAAAAGCTTCCTGGACACACTGCACAAACACTACCCCATCCAAACTATTTGATCTAAAGAGTTTCCACTCAATGTTTGGGAAGTTGAAGTCGCCCATGACTACTACCCTGTGACTTCTGCACCTTTCCAAAATCTGTTACCCAATCTGTTCCTCCACATCTCTGCTGCTATTGGGGGGCCTATAGAAAACTCCCAACAAGGTGACTGCTCCTTTCCTATTTCTAACTTCAACCCATATTACCTCAGTAGGCACATCCCCCTCGAACTGCCTTTCTGCAGCTGGTGTACTATCTCTAATTAACAATGCCACCCCCCCACCTCTTTTACCATCCTCCCTAATCTTGTTGAAACATCTATAACCAGGGATCTCCAACAACCATTTCTGCCCCTCTTCTATCCAAGTTTCTGTGATGGCCACCACATCGTAGTCCCAAGTACAGATCCATGCCTTAAGTTCACCCACCTTATTCCTGATGCTTCTTGCATTAAAGTATACACACTTCAACCCATCTCCTTGCCTGCAAGTACTCTCCTTTGTCATTGTTACCTTCCCCACTGCATCACTATGTGCTTTGGCGTCCTGACTATCGTCTACCTTAGTTGCTGGACTACAGATCCGGTTCCCATTCCCCTGCCAAATTAGTTTAAACCCTCCCGAAGAGTACTAGAAAACCTCCCCCCCAGAATATTGGTGCCCCTCTGGTTCAGATGTAACCCGTCCTGCTTGTACAGGTCCCACCTTCCCCAGAATGCGCTCCAATTATCCAAATACCTGAAGCCCTCCCTCCTACACCATTCCTGCAGCCACGTGTTCAACTGCACTCTCTCCCTATTCCTAGCCTCGCTATCACGTGGCACCGGCAACAAACCAGAGATGACAACTCTGTCTGTCCTGGCCTTTAACTTCCAGCCTAACTCCCTAAACTTGTTTATTACCTCCACACCCTTTTTCCTACCTACATCGTTGGTACCAATGTGCACCACGACTTCTGGCTGCTCACCCTCCCCCTTCAGGATTCTGAAGACACGATCAGAGACATCCCTGGCCCTGGCACCCGGGAGGCAACATACCTTTCGGGAGTCTCGCTCGCGACCACAGAATCTCCTATCTATTCCCCTAACCATTGAATCTCCTATTACTATTGCTTTTCTATGCTCCCCCCTTCCCTTCTGAGCCCCAGAGCCAGACTCAGTGCCAGAGACCTGGCCGCTGGGGCCTTCCCCCGGTAGGTCGTCCCCCCCAACAGCATCCAAAACGGTATACTTGTTTTGAAGGGGAACGGCCACGAGGGATCCCTGCACTGTCTGCCTGTTTGGCCGTGGATGCACCAGGCTCTTCCCAGTTTAGTTTTTCTGGCTGACTTTCGCCGGGTGGTATGTGATTGTCGCACTTTGAAGATGATTAATCAGTGATCTCCCCACATGAATCAGGGAGCTGGTAAAGATTGAGTTGATTTGATGGGAGGGGTTTGAGAAGTCACTGAAAGTCACTCAGCCGTAAGGAGTCCGCACACCTGCGATAGCTGATGTCTCTCTCTCTGTCTGTTCAACACTCGGTATCAAAATCAGATCTGGTCATCATTCATCACTGGCGCCTTTCCTCCACCATTGAGAAACCGGCACAGTTTTGACTTGAAGAGAGCATCTTCCATTTCAAAGTAAACCTGCCCCCAACCCTCCCCCCAACTCCTGTAAATAGTTTTCAATGGTAATCATATATTTTGAGGTCAACGTGTTGTGTGAATAAAGTTTTCTTTTTGCAGAAGAAAAGGACAATGGAGACGAGTGTTTGTGTGTTTGGATACTGTATGTGCTCGCATATAGGTTTGGTGTGCGTTGAAGAGTTTGATTAGGGGGAATGGTCAGTAACCTCAACTCCCCTCAGTGTTGGGATCTTGGCTGGAGATGATCATGCTGACTTTAGTTATGTCTTCAAAGGAGAAGGCAATGGGGGACAGTCTTTTTCCAGGTTCATCACTGCTTTACTGAGCCCTTCTCCCATGACATTGTTGATGGTATGAATTCACGCACTGTTCTATTACATTCCCGGTTTTTTTTATTATATTGCATTTTTCTGGACAAACCTTGCTCTGAATATCCAAACATCCGGGCCACTGGTTCTTTCTGATGGAATAGGTCACAATTTGTTTTTCTTCCTACGTTAAGTCATATTTATCCTGGTTTGGGGTTAGTTTATCTGCTTCCATCCACTTTCCGTCCCCTGGCCCTCGTGAACCAGTGGGTCTTGAATGCAGCCGGATCTTGTTTTCTGTTAGCTCAAGACCTCCAGAATTCCCGAGGCTTTTCCAACCGGCCTGGATCAGCTTCCTCTTTCCTCCAAGTAGAGTTTCCACTCTCCACGTCTTGGGTTGAGCAATTCCATCAACCCATCTGGCGAGGAGATAATCTACGGAATGGGCAGGAAACTACCCAATCACCACGGCCTTCAGTCCAAAGGCCAAACCATTTCAAACTTACTCTGTGAGCGTCAGGGTGCAGGTGATGCTGCTGGCTGCGAAGGTTCACAAACTGAGCTCCAAGTCATTGTTGTCTCCTTCCCTGAGGCATGAGCGAAAACTGACCTTTAACTTATCACCTGGAAAACGAAGGTATATTTGGCACCAGATTCCCTCCAAGACAGCTGCTTAGCTCGGAGATCGATTGCAGCCGGAGACTCCTGCAAACACTTTGGGGATGTCCTCAAGGCATCACTGAAGAGGTCAAACATTCCCGCCGGCTCATGGCCAAGCATCGTCGACCCTGAGGGACTGCCCAAGAAGAAGTAGACAATTGACCCGGATGTCCTAGGGCTGGGCTGAAAAGTTTAAAGTCAGACCGAGCGTGGGAGCCCTCTTCTCTCTCTCTCACTCTGAGTCGAGAAGCTCAACGATCAGGCGAAACATTGTCTTCGAATTTCAAAGACTTCAATTCAACATCGATTCAAGCACCAAGTAAAATGGCATAGCTTTTTAACGAACTAGATTCTGGTGTGAACAGGTGAGTAGAAACGTGTTCTTTGTCCTTGTGGGAGGAAATGTAAAGATGCCTCCCGACACTATCTTGTCCTGTTGTTGGTTTGCGATTCCCCCCCAAAACCATTCTCGAATGGCTGTTTGTATGGGAATGTTTCAAGTTTACTCCTTTGACCATCATGCCATATATGGAGTGCTTGAAACAGTCAAGAATGTTTTACCAATTTGAAAGCCTTGCATGTTTATCTGTGGAACTGTCAGATCAGGTTCTGATCAGTTTCGGGGCTTTGTTCGCCTCGCGCAGGTTCCATCCAGTCATGGCGATGTAAACACGTCTCTGTCCCAATGCCCCGAGCGTGAAGCAGTGACCACCATGGCTCAGGGGTGGAGGGGGGGGGGGGAATGAACAGAGAGCTTGCACTGCGGGTGGTGTCTCTTGAATGCACACTCTGCATTCATAATGACAAAGGCAGCACTGGGAGATATCGACGGTGGTTCGCTTCTGACTGCCGATGGAAGCAAAGAAAGGATGTATAAAGGGCAAACCTAATATGACCAGTTTGAAATCTCCAGCCTCCTCCTGACTGCGTTACCAATGAGGCTCTGTCTCAGACTGAACGCTCGTGTTAACATGTATGCGAGTACAGAGACTGGACAAGACTATGGCCTCCCTTGTAGCCATCAAGGTGCAATCCAACCTTATGGAGTCTTGTTTTATTTTGTTAATTGGTTCTAATAAATGATTGCTCGGGAAAAAAATAAATAACTGACAATCCTGTTTTCCTTCCAAAGGGAGTTGAATGCTTTGATTTTCCTGCCAGTGCAGTGCAGGGGGCTGACTACAGATTGTGGAGGGGTGCATGCATGCTGCATAACATTTTTGAGCTCCAATATCATTGGCAATATAGCTTCTTGTCTCTCTCTGATTCTTTGGTGTCTTTGCGGTAAGGTGAACACATTAATCTTGAGCCGAATCAAGCATTGCTGGAACCTGTACAGTAGGTTTAGCCCGAAGAAGGGACTGGTACTAGGGTTTCCTACCTCCTGGCAACTGCTGTGCAGGCAGGTGTGGGAAGGTGCACAGGGTCACATTGATTTTGTAACCCTGTCCCAAGTCAATGTTGCCTCAGTTGCTTTTTGTCTGAAATCTTGTTGGCATCAAGTCCTCAAGCATCCTTTTGCTGCTTTGACCAGGTGCATGTATGTTATTCCACATTTGGCTTTTGCCCTCATTACCCTGGCTCCGACCTTCCGCCTGGCTCGACATCTCCCCAAAACCAAACCACTTCCCCAACTAACTGGCGAGGGAGCTGGAAAGATCCCAAAGAGGCTGCGGCGTTCGGCTGACCTGAGCCTTCAGTAAAGCCATACGTTTTCACTCCGAGCTGTGAGAGTGTGGAAGGATGTTTGAGATCATTGCACCGAGTTGATGAAGACGGCCTGCCTTTTCTGAGCGATCGTAATACTCATGAATATAAATCGACCATATATGTTGAACCTGGACTGTACTTGACACATTTCGCATCTTGACTGTGAATTTTGATTGACACAAAACTCGCTTGAACTCTTTCTTTCCTGCCTTCCACATTCTTCATCCACCAAATACCTCATTCGAGGAGCCAATCGTCCCAATTCCAGCCTCATTGTTCACAAAATTTACCCCATTAAGATGGGGGTTGGGGTGCCCTAAAGGCACTCTCTATCTTTCCCTTCACCCCCCCACCACCACCCAACTCCAGCCCCTGCAATGCCTCAGCGCATGGCCCGGGAAGCTCCCAAGTACCGGTCCCTTCCAATTTTAACCCTTTTTCAATTGTGCGTCAAATCCTTTTCCAAAAGATGTATTACTTGCCTTACGAGGGATTTTTAACTCTCTCTGTCTCTGTTGTGCCAGACAATGAACCATTCCTTATGCACGTGTTCTTCCATGAAGTTGAGGTTGATGCATTCCCAGCTGGATGCAAGATGTTGGTGAGGGTGCTGCGATCGCCGTGTTTCCTCTCCCTGCTTCCACAATACAGGCACTGCACTACAACACTCAGGATGGCGCCCCACTCTCGGGGATTAATCGCCAAGATGTCCGGTTTGAAATGATTCTGTCCCTGGTTTTGTTGCCTGTTCCAGTGAAGGGGAGGGGGTGTGACTGCCATAAGACTGAATCCCCTTACCCCATCTACTCCTCCTATATTCCAACCCGACGAGTGAAGAATCCCTTGTGAGACATTCTTTGTCTCCAATGAATGCATGTGTCCTGTTTGACATAATTTATGGTTGGAAAGTTTTCGTTTCTGTTGAGAAATAAATTCTGCCCCTCTGACTTGTGTTGTTATGATGTGTTATTTATTCACTGATTCAGTCTGTGCGGTAGAAGGTGTTCTTCAAGATTAAATTCCTGCTTCAAATTTCCCCTTGTTCCCTCACCTCCCCCTCCAAATCTCCCTAACCAGCTCTAACCCCACACATACTTTTCCACTTCCCGCATCCCACCAACCCCCCATTTTTTCCTACCGCAGCACGGTAGCACAGTGATTAGCACAGTTGCTTCACAGCTCCAGCGTCCCAGGTTCGATTCCCGGCTTGGGTCATTGTCTGTGCTGAGTCTGCACGTTCTCCCCATGTCTGTTTAGGTTTCCTCCGGTTGCTCCGGTTTCCTCCCACATTCCAAACACGCGCGGGTTAGGTGGATTGGCCATGCTAAATTGCCCTGTGTGTCCAAAAAGGGTACGTTGGGTTACTGGGTAACGGGAAAGGCGGGAGGCGTGAGCTTGAATAGGGTGCTCTTTCCGAGGGCTGGTGCAGAGTTGATGGGCCGAATGGCCTCCTACTACACTGTAAATACTATGCTTCAATCATCTGAATCCAGCTCTTGCGGCCACTCTGCCGCTGCAGTATTCCCTCTCCCATTATCGGCATCTGTGTCGCGCGTTCCCAAGACAACCACCGTTCTGTCTTTGAAATTTCTCCTTCAAGGTGGCCGCGCTGGTTAGCACTGCTGCCTCAATGCACCAGGGACCCGTGTTCACACTGCTGCCTGAATGCACCACGGACACGTGTTAGCACTGCTGTCTCAGAGCACGAGGGATCCCGGGTTAGCACTTCTGCCTCACAGCACTAGGGATCCCGGGTTAGCACTGCTGCCTCACAGCACCAGGGACCCGTGTTCACACTGCTGCCTCAATGCACCACGGACACGTGTTAGCACCACTGTCTCAGAGCAACAGGGATCCCGGGTTAGCACTGCTGCCTCACAGCACCAGGGACCCGGTTTGATTGTGACCTCGGGTAACTGACTGTGTGGAGTCTGCAAGTTCTCCCTGCGTCTGTGTTGGTTTCCTCCTGGTGCTCCGGTTTCCGACAACAAGTCCCAGAAGACATGCTGTTAGGTAACTTAGACATTCTGAATTCTCCTGTGTGCCCAAACAGGCGCTGGAATGTGGCGACGAGGATATTTGCACAGTAACTTCATTGTAGTGTTAATGTCCGCGTACTTGTGAAATAAAGATTATTGTTGGATTAGTAAATGGCCCCCTCCTGCACCCGGTCCCTTCTTGGAGCACAGCTCTTTTCAGTTCTCCAAAATTCCCCCCTCATTATCTCTTGAATGAAGTCACTCACTCAGCCATTTCAGAGAGGGGTAGTGAAGCCAATGACATTGCTGTGGGGTCTGGAGTCACCTGTAGGACATACCAGGTAAGGTCAGCAGATTTCCTTCCCTGAAGGGAATTAGTGAACTTGATGGGTTTTGACGACAATCGGCAATGGTTTCATGGTCATCAGTCGCCTTTTAATTCCAGATTTTTATTGAATGGCAGGATTTGAAGCCGGGACCCCAGAGCATTAACCTGGGTGTCAGGATTACTAGTCCAGTGATAATACCACTGTGCCACTAGATGCCCACAATATTTCACAATGTCAATGTTTGCACTGTCCCACCAACATTCCTGGGACAGGTACAGAGGAGATTAGAGACAGAGAGTGATGCTCTGTATGTACTGGCTGGTTAAGGCGTCACAGGAGAGGTACAGCAGAGAATTAGGTGCAGGGTCTCCGATTGGAATACTGTGTGTTTTGTTACTTTGTTCAGCTTTTTAGAGACCACACTTTGAAATGTTTGGAAATTTTCAGAAGTTTTTTGAAATGGCATCAGTATTTTTAAAATTAAATTTAGAGTAGCCAGTTATTTTGTTTTCCAATGAAGGGCAATTTCGCGTTGTGAATAATTGTACTCTACCCGTCTTTGGGTTCGTGGGGGTGAGACGCACGCAGGCAGGGGGAGAATGTGCAAACTCCGCACAGACAGTGACCCAGGGCCGGGATTCGAACCAGGACGTCGGCGCGGCGAGGCAGCAGTGCTACCCACTGCGCCACCATGCCGCCCTTACAAAATAGCTTCAGTCTTTATCCAATAATTTCTCAAGAGTCCCGTTAAGCACTTGTCCTGACACCCTGGGCTCGGACGGGGCAATTTCAGCCCCCTTTACCCGGAGTCACAACACAATTGAATTAACGAATCATTCTTAGCAAAAAGATTGAAGACTTTGGCCCTAGCTTCCAGTCATTACAATGGCCAAGTTCGTAAATTTAAACAATTACAGTTTTTAATGACGTGGATTAATTCACTATGGAGCAAAAATAACAGGTTAGTAACATCTAATTCCTAACCCCCACTTAAACTTGTCCCATTCGCATAATATATAAATATACCCACACACAAAATGGCAGAAAGAAGGGAGAAGAGAGATGTAAAATAATCAGTAAAGTAAAAAGATGACTCTTTTTTTCAGATGGTTGTTTCTAGCACACCTTCCTTCACGGTTTTCAGTTCCGAGCTTTCCAGTCTGTAATGGTTTTCACTGTCGATTCATTCCGATTTCTGCAGTTTCAGAAATACAGCAGCTTTTCAGGTGTAAACAGGAAGGGGAAAGAGAGCGAGTCGAAGCGTCTGGGATTCAGACCTCTGCTTCCCTTAAATCTCCGGAAATCATCCCACTGGAGTAGGTCCCACTCACCACCTGTTGCCGGGCATGACCAATTATGACCTGTTATGACCAATTAGTTGTCCACCAGCAAGCCAATCAAACCGAGTCGCAACCCATCTCTCGGGTGCCGCAAAGTCTGAGATTTGTTGTCCGAAGCCAGCAGCGCATTCTCTTCTGTAAATTTTTAATTCCTCCTTTCCCCTGCTCGACTAAAAGATGCATGTCCATTAAACATACATTCAAGCAGCAAATATGAAGGGGAAACAAGGGAATCAGAAAGATAAGGATGGTGATGTCCAGGACGAGGGGACATAGCTTTAAATTGAGGGGAGATAGATATAGGACAGATGTCAGAGGTAGGTTCTTTACTAAGAGAGTAGCAAGGGCGTGGAATTCCCTACCTGCAACAGTAGTGGACTCGCCAACACTAAAACGCATTTAAATGGTCATTGGATAGGCATATGGACGATAAGGGAATAGTGTAGAGGGACTTTAGAAGGGTTTCACAGGACGGTGCAACATCGTGGGCCGAAGGGCCTGTACTGGGCTGTAATGTTCTATGTTCTATGTCCCTTACACACTGACGACCTCCCTCCCCCCTCTCTCTCAGTGCTGAATGTCTGTGTTGAGGTTCCTGTCATGGTGGGTCAATGCTGTTGTATTCCTGATGGTTTGCCTTCTGCTGCTGTAGTAGCATTTGTTCACCAGCAGAGGGCGGTGGCTCACACTTCAATCGCAAGATGGAGACACAGGGCCGATGCTGCAGTAGCATCTGTTCACCAGCAGTGGGTGGCGGATTATTATTTGAAAATGAAAATGAAAATCGCTTATTGTCACGAGTAGGCTTCAATGAAGTTACTGTGAAAAGCCCCTAGTCGCCACATTCCGGCGCCTGTTCCGGGAGGCTGTTACGGGAATCTAACCGTGCTGCTGGCTTGCTTTCAAAGCCAGCGATTAGCCCTGTGAGCTAAACAGCCCCTTCAATCAGAAGATAGAGATACAGGGTTGACGAAGAGACACACGTATCCAACTTTATTTTTACATTTAGTGTACCCAATCCATTGTTTTCAATTAAGGGGCAATTTAGCGTGGCCAATCCGCATAACCTACACATCTTTGGGCTGTGGGGGCGAAGCCCACACAAGCACGGGGAGAATGTGCAAACTCCACACGGACAGTGACGCAAATCCGGAAACGAACCTGCGACCTCGGCGCCGGGAGGCAACATTGCACTTTCATCTACCTTACCAATTATGCAACATATCGAGGATCCAGAATGTTCGTCAGCCCAGGTTGTGCTCAGCTGCTACCCCCAGGGCTCTGAGAGACAGAGGCAGCTGCTGGTTCACAGGCAGCGTGTGTTTAGGAAAGACACACAGGCAGAAACAACCTCACATATAAATCAGTCACGATTGAATATTAGTGGAACTGGCTGGAAGGTGCAGAATGGTCCCCTTTTCCTGTGCAACGTTTGTTGGGTGTTTATAATGTCCTCTTTGGCGGTGAGAGGGGAATACTCACCAAGACCAGTTTTTGATTCTGATGCTGAGACCAGGAAAGCAATTTCAACATTGAACAGGAGTGACTGTCACTGACTGAAGACATTTTACATGGAATAGGTTATTTTCCAGAGGGCTGCACGGGAAGTGGGGGGCGGGAGATTGCAGAGAGGAATTCTGAGAGGGGAATGTCCAGGTGGACAGCGAAAATGGGTTGGGGCTTGTTAGACTGGGATGTGAGGCAATTATCACTTGGGGAGGAGGGAATTAATTGTTAATGTTTGGAACAGGGAGAATTTGTTGATGGTGCGAATATTAATTTCCACAGAAGCTCAGAGTGGGGCTAACAGCGAAGGTATTGCAGAATGAAGTGATTTTGGGTGTAAACGGGATGGAGGGGAATCCATATGGAAAATTGCCCAGATGTTTCCTGCCCACACGAAACAGGAAAAATCCCACCCAGCCAATTACTGCCCAATCTGTCTGCTCTCCATCATAAACAAAGTAATGGAAGGAGTTATCAATAGTGCCATCAAGCGGCACATACTCATCCAGAACCAAACGCTCAGTTTGGGTTCCGCCAGGGTCACTCGGCGCCTAACCTCATTACAGCCTTGATCCAAACATGGACGAAAGAGCCGAATGCCAGATGTGAGGTGAGAGTCACTGCCTTTGCCATCAAGGCAACATTTGGCCGAGTATGGTATTCATAGATACATAGAAGATAGGAGCCGGAGGACGCCTTTTGGCCCTTCGAACATACTCCGCCATCCATCACGATCATGGCTGATTAACCAACTCAATAGCCTAACCATGCTTTCTCCTCATAACCATTTCATCCCATTCGGCCCAAGTGCTACATCCAGCCGCCTCTTGAACATATTCAATGTTTTAGCATCAACAACTTCCTGTGGTAATGAATTCCACAGGCTCACGACTAATGGTGTGAAGAAATGTCTCCTCATTTCTGCACTCAACTGAGGAAGGAGCTGCGCTCCGAACATCAGCAATTCGAAACAAACCTGTTTGACTTTAACCTGGTTTTGTAAGATGTCTTACTCTGTCCGAAATGGTTCACACTGAATCCTCAAACTGTGACAACTGGTTCTGGGCAGCCCCACTAGCGGGAACATCTTCCCTGTAGCTACTCTGTCCAGTCCTGTTAGAATTTTAACAGTCTCTAAGAGATTCCCCCCACTCTCATTCTTCTGAACTACAGCGAGAACAATCCTAACCTCGTCAATATCTCCTCATATGATAGTCCCGCCATACCTGGTAAACCTTCGCTGCACTCCGACACCGACGCACAGTGGCAGCAGTGTGTACCATCTGCAAGATGTACTGCAGTAACTCACCAAGTTTCATTTGGCAGCACCTTCCAAACGCACGACCACTACCATCTGCAAGAACAAGAGTAGAAGATACCTTTGATCCCCACAACCTCGACGTTCTTCTCCAAGTCACTCAGCACGCTGATTTGGAAAAATATCGCCGTTCCTTCACTGTTGCTGGGGCAACATCCTGGTATTTCCTCCCTCATAGCACAGTTGGAATACCTAAATGTCAAGGAGTGCAGCAGTTCACGGAACCAACTGACCATCACCTTCCGAAGGCAACTAAGGATGGGCAATGAATGCTGGTCGAACCAGCGACACCCGCATCCCGGAAATGAATGTTAAAACGTTTTTCACCAGCGCAGACGCAATGGGCCAAAGGACCTTTTCTGTGCTGTATGATTCTCTCAGTACAGAAGGAAAGCATTTGGAGCATGAAATGGGCACCAACCCTCCGAAAGAGCACTATTCACCGGTCCACTGCCCTGCCCACCCTCCCTTTTCCCATAACACCGTAACCTAATCTGCACAGTATCATAGAATTTACAGTGCAGAAGGAGGCCATTCGGCCCATCGAGTCTGCACAGGCTCTTGGAAAGAGCACCCTACCCAAGGTCAACACCTCCACCAGATCCCCATAACCCAGTAACCCCGCCCAACACTAAGGGCAATCTTGGACACTAAGGGCAATTTATCATGGCCAATCCACCTAACCTGCACATCTTTGGAGATCCCTGGATATTGAGGGGTAATTTAGCATGGCTAATCCATCTAACCTGAATGACCGTCTAATCCCGCTGCTTCACTTGAGCAGCAGGAGTAGCCACTGTGTTTCTATCAATACATGAAAGGAAAGAGAGCGACAAAAATAGACATTGGACCACAGGAAAACGTGGCTGGAGAAGTAATAATAGGAAACAAAGAAATGGCCGACGAATTGAATAGTTACTTTGTAAGGAAGAATTTAAGCATTGTTGAAGACATATTTCGAAAGAAGGTTTTTAGACAAAAGCTACCCATTGGCACTATTAGTGCCTGTTTAAGAGGCAATTTGAAGGAAACCATAGCTTTTCAACGATGCGTGTGATTTTTTAAAATATAAATTTAGAGTACCCAAATTTAGAATTACCATTTTTTGTTCCAATTAATGGGCAATTTAGCGTGGCCAATACACCTACCATTTGTGTTGTGGGGGCCACACCCATGCAGACACGGAGAGAATGTGAAAACTCCACACGGACAGTGACCCGGAGCTGGAATTCAAACCCGGGACCTCAGCGCCATAGGCAGAAATACTAACCATTGTGCCACGTGACGCCCACGGGTATGATTTATAACCTAAGAATTACTGATATCAGAAAGGGCACAAAATGGCGGTTAGCTGAGTGAGCGGTACGAGAGACACACAACGGCTTTTAGCTAAACTACCCACATTCCCGAACAACCATTATCTGTGTGAAGTTGCAAACTTAACATCATTATAAATAACATCATATAATTACAGACAGCAGAGCTTAGTCAGGGAGACAAGAATGATTGATATCAAGGCATTGAGATTCTAGGGAAGACTTCACCAGTGAGTGATAACAGCTCCACAGGACAAAGAACATTACGTATCCTCACAGCCCAAGGTGACCGATGCAAGCAGGGAAAATAACTTTAACAGTTAGTATGAGTGACTTCTTCATGAAGTCAGGGGCTGGTAAGCTACCAACCCACTTTACATAATATCAAATTGAATTGGATATATAACTAATCTCTAATCAGTATTATTGGACAAGGCCCAGCCCAAATGGACTATGTAGCTGTTTTGAGAAATGTATACGAATGGATGTGTGGATTTGTTCGCTGGAGAGACGGTCTGGGAGATTAACAAACGTCATCTCCCCGCCAGCTGAATAAACCGTTTGATGCAAGGGCCAGTGGCCCTGGGCGTTGAGTGATTTCTTTGAGATCCTCTCCCGCTGACAGTCCCCATACCGGCGGCATTGTAGCACTGTGGACAGCACTGATGCTTCACAGCGCCAGCTTCACAAGTTCGATACTCGGCTTGGGTCACTGTCTGTGCGGAGTCTGCACATTCTCCCCCTGGCTGCGTGGGTTTCCTCCGGGTGCACCGGTTTCCTCCTGCAAGCACTAAAATAGATGCTGTTCAGTAATTTGGACATTCTGAATTCTCCCTCAGTGTACCCAAACAGGCGCCGCAATGTGGTGACCAGAGGCTTTTCACAGTAACTTCATTGCAGACAAATAAGTATTCTTGTGACAATAAAGATTATTATTGTCATTATACCAATACACCCACACCACAAGCCTCAAACAACCATCCTCACAAACACCCGTCACTTCACCCTTCAGCTCCACATCTCAATACCCACCACGTCCACTAGTGATCCAATCATGTTTCTTGGATTGTGTGTTGTAGGATCATTTGGTGATAAGCCGGGCCCGTCTGGTGCCCCTCAACCCCGACCACAACCTCAACCTATCCCGATAATAGTGACGAGGACAGGGACAGCGACGGCAGCCCTCGCACCGCCCGAACCCCAACCCGATAATCGTGACGAGGGCAGGGACAGTGACGGGAATCCTCACACCACCTGCCGGGACGCCCCGGAGCCCATGTCCAAGGACGACACAGATATCCCATCACAGATGTCTCCAATGCCCTTCATCAACCCAGAGAGACTCACGTCGGATGGGCGGCATAGTTAAGATTATTCTTGGACTCTTACTGGTGCGCACCACACACGTGCAGCGGTGGAGGTAGGAAACCCACAATGAGCGGATGTTCGGAGGGCAGCCCATTCACAAGGACTCTCTACCGTCCAAACGGGTGCCCGCTTCTGGCAAGGGCGGTCCCATCAATGTTTGGGACACAGTCCCTGAGCCAGGAATTACACGCGTGGGTGGCAGGAGCCGTCCAGTGCTTGAAAGTGCAGTTGGAGATGTCGAACCACCTGAAGGCACAGGCCATGGTACCGACCATGCGTGCAACCCAGCCCAGCACCGCATGGGTGGCGTCCATGGTGGAGGCCTTGGGAGAGAAGGTATTGGCCATGGGCCTTACTGTGCAGGGCCAGGGGCAGACTTTGTGGGCCGAGGCAGATGACAAGGCTGCATTCTCGCAGGCAGCTATGTACCAGACCCATGTGGAGGCGGCAACGGCGCACCAGAGTGTGACCCAGTCACAACGGGTCACGGCTGAGAGCATCGGCGACATTACACAGGCCTTAGCCACAATGAGCCTGTTACAGAGGGAGTTGGCTCCGTCACTGGCTGAGGTGGCGGACACCCAGAGGGAGGTGATCTACCCCTCGTTCCATCGCTGCGAACATTGGGGCTCTGCTTTGGGGTGGATCAGAAGGCACTTCGGTGTCAAGGCGTAGTAGGGGGCCATCGGGGACCCCCAGGGAGGAGGAGGCGATGGGGCCTTGCCGATGCCATCCGCAGTGATGTGGTGGTGCCGGAACAGCACAGCGCCGCAGACATCCTCCTCCTCTCCCGAGTACATCTGGTGGGCAGTGGACACAACAGGCTGGCATCCCGCCACCTGTGACACCCGAGCAGCAGCCGGGCTCATCCAGCCCCAGTCGCCCAAGAAGACAGCCGCCAAAGAGCATGAATCATAACAGGCCATCTGCACTCCTGTGGTACCGTCTGGAGATCCACCTAGATGTAGCGTTAGGGTCTGTAAGACCAGAAAAGGTAGACATACGTTGGATTGGAATGGGTTGCAGCACACTGAATAGAATTAGGGGCTCGGGCTCAAATGTATTAATATTGTTCACCTTTGACCATTAAACAGTTTAGTTCACAAAGTTCCAAACTGCCTCGGTTCTCTGTCAGAGGGTGTGAGGGATTGCCGGGGCTGGGCTGGCTGCAGAGGGGTCACTGTGGGTGGCGCGGTGTGGTGGGATGGGCGGGCATTAGGGGTGGGATTGGCTCAGGGACCCGTGTTCGCCAGCGATTTCCGCCCCCGTGCCCAGCCCGTTCCCTCCCCAACCGATGTTCAGCGGGACAGTGTGATAGAATGGCCACCTCGCATGCAGGGATCACCCAGGTGGATGGTGGACAGTGTAACCGTGGGCAGGAGTCCTACGGTGTTGTCCAATGTGGAGCAGTAGAGCACGTCACAGAGCGGGGTGTCACCATCCTCCATCCCATGGACCAGACCCACTGTTACTGCCAAACGAGGGTCCGCACCCGGTAGTGAGGCAGGTAGGAATCATGGAAGAGATTGCTGGGCGTGGCCATGGGTGGGAGTGTTCGAACGTGACTGGGATGGGATGTCCTTGCATTGTCCACGCCCCCTAGACGGGAAACATGGAGGCGACTAGAGTGTCCACCGGCCCAGACGCACATGCGGTCCTGCTTCCTGTGCCTACCCAGGCCCATTGCCTGCCCTCCCGGCATCCTTCTCATTAGACAAACCGTGGCGTTCCTCCTCCTCCTCCAGCTCCTCTCAGTTGCACAACGTTGTGGAGGATGCAGCAGGCCGCCATGATGTGGGAAACTTTAGTGCTACATCGGAAGAGCCCTCCAGATTGATCCGGACACCTGAACCGCATCTTCACGATGCCGAAGCACCGCTTTATCACACCCCTGGTCGCTGAATCCGCGTCATTGTAGTGGGTCTTCGCGTAGGCCTCTTGCCATCGGTTAGGCGTCATCAACCTCGCCCACGGTGGATATCTCCTGTAGCCCAACAACCAAGCCCTCAACCGGGAATGTGTCTCAAATAGGCCAGGAATTGAAGATCCAGCCAGGATGGAGGCATCGTGAATGCTGCCTGAGTACCAGGCACAGAAGTGCATGATGCGTATCTCATGGTCACACACCAGCTGCACGTTCATCGAGACGAATTCTTCCAGTGGTGAAGAGCGCCCTGTCATGGGCCGGTGTTGATAGGGGGACATGCATTGCCTCGATCACGTCCTGGGAGTAGGGCATATTGTGATCGCAGCGAACCCTACTGCCCTGGCATCCTGATGGGCTCGGTGCTCATTAGAGTTGATATATTGTGCCAACAGGTCATCTAGAGCCTCCGCGATACTGGCGTGTGTGGGCGGAATGCGTGATACTGCAGAGTGGGGCTGGAGGGTGTGATAGTGTGGTGTGGGGGTGAAGGGGGTGATAACGGGGTGTGGGGGTGGAGCGTGTGATACTGAGGTGGAGGGTGCCGTCTGCTGGTGGGTGGGAGGTGTGGTGTGTGGGGTTGGAGGGTGCGATGCTGGTGTACAGGCAATTCCCCCCTGCCAGTTCTGCCAGCCCTGCCAGTGACACTGCCCCAGGCAGCGCTCCCAGTGTCCTCCCCAGCCAGCCTAACCAGTGGCATCCTGCCAGTGCCCCTGCCTGTGCGCCCCAGCCAGCCCTGCTAGTGCACCATCCACAGCCAGCCGTCAAAGTGCTCCCCTCCACCCCACCAAAGCCAGTCCTCCCCACAACCCTCACACTGAGCCCAGCCACTTATCTCCCAAACCCTACTCAGTGATCCCCCAGCACCCCGACACCAATCCCAGCCAGTGCTCCCACAAACCCCGCTCTGAGCCCAGCCAGTCCTCCCCCAAACACCACCCAGTGCTCCCCCATAGCCAGCCCTGACAGTGCTCCCCACCCCCACCGCACAGTGAGCCCAGCCAGTCCTCCCCTAACCTCGACACAGTTCTCCCCCCACCCACCCACCCCCACTGCCAGCCCTGGCAGTGCTCCCCACCCCCCTCAGCCAGCCCTGCGACTGCTTCCCCCAAAGCCAGACCTGCAAGTGCTCCACCCTCCACCCACAGCGAGCGCTGCAGGTGTTCCACTCATGCCCCACCGCCAGACCTGCCAGTGCTCCACCCCGTCGCCACAGCCAGCCAATGGTTAGCCAGTCAGTGTTCCGTGTTCCCTGCTCAGCTCAGGAAGCTGTGAGTGCGCGGCTCGTGCTCCTAATTGGCTTCATGGTGTTGTCAGGTAGGACGGGCACCTCTGATTATCTACTGATTGGCTGAGGGGGCTGCCAGTCGGCGGCTGGAGCTTCTGATTGGCTGAGCGGCTGTCAGTCAGCGGCTGGAGCTTCTGGTTTGCTGAGGGGCTGTCAGATAGTTTGATTTAATCATTAATTTAATAATCGATGTAACTGGATATTTCACCGTGATCTTGACCTGCTCCCTGAACCGGCACTGAGCCACGACATAAATAAATGTGTTTGTGCAGCAATTTAAATCCACCAGCAAAAATCCGACTTGTTGCAAATTATATTCAGGATGGAGCGGGAAATAAAAACCTGGCAAATCCAAATAGAAAAAAATAATAACAGACACGGACCGGAGGAGAATAAACGTTCCGGAGATGCTGAAGAGTAAAATCATTGACTTCCTTCTGCTTTCCATCTCGGGGTCTGTGCCATTGTCTCCCTGACTCTCAGCCCTCAGTCCCACCGAACTCGACTGGTGAGTAAAATGTGTCTGACTGGAAAAGCGTTGATCAATAGAATTGAGAAAAATGGGATCAATGGATTTAAAACCTCATTAAAACAGTTATAGAAAATCCATACGGGTCAGTCCAAAAGCTGCTCTTTACCCCACAGAACCACTGGACACTGTCAATTATCGCTACAGGTTCATATGTCAAGTACCAGGGGATGTTTTTACACACAGAACAGGAGGCTGATTTTTGACAGAACCAGAGCCGCAGATTTCCCGGTCCAATATTTCGTTGTATGTTTCTGGAAGCGAATGACCACAAATCGATCAAAGGAGAAAGTGAGGGTGAACCAGACAGAACAGTCCATAGCTACAGCCCGCAGGACAGTGTTAGCACTACACACAAGGGTGAAATACAGGAAATTCCAGGGGAAATAACAAGCATTGATCCTGTTCAGTATGGGTTTAGTGATAATAAACAGCAAATCCGCGGTTGCCATGGCCACCAGGTCGCGAGTGGTGCAGGTAG
This sequence comes from Scyliorhinus canicula, assembly GCF_902713615.1. Taxonomy (NCBI): domain Eukaryota; kingdom Metazoa; phylum Chordata; class Chondrichthyes; order Carcharhiniformes; family Scyliorhinidae; genus Scyliorhinus; species Scyliorhinus canicula. The sequence goes on from NC_052174.1 coordinate 4,881,791, forward strand.
AGAGGCCACACTTTCCCCGACACAGAATCGCAATTCCCAGCAAATTCACTGTCAGAGAGAAAAGGGAGAGACGCAGGAAATTACTGCATAAAGAATACCTGTCTGAACCAGGGCCCGATTTAAGCATCCATATAATGGGCGATAGGTGATAGATGTGTTAGTGGGGGAGCATTTTGGAGGGAGTGACCACAATTCTGTGACTTTCACTTTAGTAATGGAGAGTGCAACAGGGCAATGTTTACAAGGGGGAAGGGTAAATACAATGCTGTCAGACAAGAATTGAAGTGCATAAGTTGGGAACATAGGCTGTCAGGGAAGGACACAAATGAAATGTGGAAGTTGTTCAAGGAGCAGGTTCTGCGTGTCTTTGATATGTATGTCCCTGTCAGGCAGGGAAGAGGTGGTCGAGTGAGGGAACCATGGTTGACAAGACAGTTTGAATGTCTTGTTAAGAGGAAGAAGGAGACTTATGTAAGGCTGAGGAAACAAAGTTCAGACAGGGCGCTGGAGGGATACAAGATAGCCAGGAGGGAACTGAAGAAAGGGATTAGGAGAGCTAAGAGAGGGCATGAAAAATCTTCGGCGGGTAGGACCAAGGAAAACCCCCAAGGCCTTTTACACATATGTGAGAAATATGTGAATGACTAGAGCGTGGGTAGGTCCGATCAAGGACAATAGCGGGAGATTGTGTATTGAGTCTGAAGAGATAGGAGAGGTCTTGAACAAGTACTTTTCTTCAGCATTTACAAACGAGAGGGGCCATATTGTTGGAGAGGACAGTGTGAAACAGACTGGTAAGCTCGAGGAGATACTTGTTAGGATGGAAGATGTGTTGGGCGTTTTGAAAAACTTGAGGATAGACAAGTCCCTCGGGCCTGACGGGATATATCCAAGGATTCTATGGGAAGCAAGAAATGAAATTGCAGAGCCGTTGGCAATGATCTTTTCGTCCTCGCTGTCAACAGGGGTGGAAAAAGGGGATTGGAGAGTGGCGAATGTCGTGCCACTGTTCAAAAAAAGGGAATAGGGATAACCCTGGGAATTACAGGCCAGTTAGTCTTACTTTGGTGGTAGGCAAAGTAATGGAAAGGGTACTGAGGGATAGGATTTATGAGCATCTGGAAATACACGGCTTGATTAGGGATAGTCAGCACGGATTTGTGAGGGGTAGGCCTTGCCTTACAAGTCTTATTGACTTCTTTGAGGAGGTGACCAAGCATGTGGATGAAGGTAAAGCAGTGGATGTAGTGTACATAGATTTTAGTAAGGCATTTGATAAGGTTCCCCATGGTAGGCTTATGCAGAAAGTAAGGAAGCATCGGATAGTGGGAAATTTGGCCAGTTGGATAACGAACTGGCTAATTGATAGAAGTCAGAGAATGGTGGTGGATGGTAAATATTCAGCCTGGAGCCCAGTTACCAGTGGCGTACCGCAGGGATCAGTTCTGGGTCCTCTGCTGTTTGTGAATTTCATTAACGACTTGGATGAGGGAGTTGAAGGGTGGGTCAGTAAATTAGCAGATGATACGAAGATTTGTGGAGTAGTGGATAGTGAGGAGGGCTGTTGTCGGCTGCAAAGAGACACAGGCAGGATGTAGAGCTGGGATGAGAAGTGGAAGATGGAGTTTAACCCTGACAAGTGTGAGGTTGTCCATTTTGGAAGGACAAATATGAATGCGGAATACAGGGTTACTGGTAGGGTTCTTGGTAATGTCGTGGAGCAGGGAGACCTTGGGGTCTATGTTCATAGATATTTGAAAGTTGCCACTCAAGTGGATAGAGCTGTGAAGAAGGCCTATGGTGTGCTAGCGTTCACTAACAGAGAGATTGAATTTAAGAGCCGTGAGGTGTGGATGCAGCTGTACAAAACCTTACAACATAGAACATTACAGCGCAGTGCAGACCCTTCCACCCTCCATGTTGCGCCGTCCTGTGAAACCCCTCTAAAGTCCCTCTACACTATTCCCTTATCGTCCATATGCCTATCCAATGACCATTTGAATTCGTTTATTGTTGGCGAGTCCACTACTGTTGCAGGCATGGCATTCCACGCCCTTACTACTCTCTGAGTAAAGAACCTACCTCTGACATCTGTCCTAAAGCTATCTCCCCTCAATTTAAAGCTATGCCCCCTCGTGCTGGACATCACCATCCGAGGAAAAAGGCTCTCAATGTCCACCCTATCTAATCCTGTGATCATCCTGTATGGCTCAATTAAGTCTCCCCTTAACCTTCTTCTCTCTAATGAAAACAGCATCAAGTCCTTCAGCCTTTCCTCATATGATCTTCCCTTCATATGAGGCAACATCCTTGTAAACCTCTTATGTACCCTTCCCAATGCTTCCCCATCCTTCCTATAATATGGCGACCAGAACTGCACCCAAAACTCCAAATGCGGCCGCACCAGCGTTTTGTACAACTGCAACATGACCTCATGGCTCCGAAACTCAATTCCTCTACCAATAAAAGCTAACACACCGTACGCCTTCTTAACAACCCTCTGAACCTGGGTGGCAACTTTCAGGGATCTATGGACATGGACACCGAGATCTCTCTGCTCGTCCACACTACCAAGAATCTTGCCATTAGCCCAGTACTCTGTCTTCCTGTTATTCCTTCCAAAATGAATCACCTCACACTTTTCTGCATTAAACTCCATTTGCCACCTGTCAACCCAGCTCTGCAGCTTATCTATGTCCCTCTGTAATTTGTAACATCCTTCTACACTGTCCACAACTCCACCGACTTTAGTGTCATCTGCAAATGTACTCACCCATCCTTCTACGCCCTCCTCCAGGTCATTTATAAAAATGAGAAACAACAGCTGCCCCAAAACAGATCCTTGTGGTACACCACTAATAACTGGACTCTAGTCAGAACATTTCCCATCAACCACCACCTTCTATCAGCTATCCAATTTCCGATCCAAACTGCTAAATCACCCTGAATCCCACGCCTCTGTATTTTCTGCAATAGCCTACCGCGGGGAACCTTAGCAAACGCTTTACTGAAATACATATACACCACATCAACTGCTTTACCCTCATTCACCTGTTTGGTCACCTTCTCGAAGAACTCAACGAAGTTTGTGAGGCATGACCTACCCTTCACAAAACCATGTTGACTATCTCTAATCAAATTACTCCTTTCCGGATGATTATACATCCTATATCTTATAATCCTTTCTGAGACTTTTCCCACAACAGAAGTAAGGCTCACTGGTCTATAGTTACCGGGGTTATCTCTACTCCCCTTTTTGAACAATTCATTTCTTCATTTGCACAATTCACAACTTCATTTGCTATCCTCCAGTCCTCTGGCACTATTCCTGTAGACAAAGATTACTTAAAGATCAAAGCCAAAGGCTCAACAATCTCCTCCCTAGCTTCCCAGAGAATCCTCGGATAAATCCCATCCTGCCCAGGGGACTTATCTATTTTCACACTTTCCAGAATCGCTAACACCTCCTCCTTACGAACTTCAAGCCCTTGTAGTCTAGTAGCCTGTATCTCAGTATTCTCCTCGACAACTTTGTCTTTTTCCTGTGGGAATACAGACGAAAAATATTCATTTAGCACCTCTCCTATCTCCTCGGAGTCCACGCACAACTTCCCACTACTGTCCTTGACTGGTCCTACTCTTAACTTAGTCATTCTTTTAGCCCTGGCATACGTATAGAAAGCTTCAGGGTTATCCTTGATCCTACCTGCCAAAGACTTCTCATGTCCTCGCTTGGCTCTTCTTAGCTCTCTCTTTCGAGCGTTCCTCGCTAACTAGTAACTCTCAAGCGCCCCAACTGAACCATCACGTCTCATCTTCACATAAGCCTCCTTGTTCCTCTTGACAAGTGTTTCAACTGCTTTAGTAAACCATGGTTCCCTCGCTCGACGACTTCCTCCCTGCCTAACAGGTACACACTTATCAAGGACACGCAGTAGCTGTTCCTTGAACATGCTCCACATTTCTATTGTGTCCATCCCTGCAGATTTCCTCTCTAGCCGATGCATCCTAAGTCTTGCCTCATCGCATCATAATTGCCTTTCCCCCAGCTATAACCCTTGCCCTGTAGTGTATACCTATCCCTTTCCATCGCTAAATGTAATCGAATTGTGGTCACTATCACCAAAGAGCTCACGTACCTCCAAATCTAACATCTGTCCTGGTTCATTACCCAGTACCAAATCCAATACGGCCTCGCCTCTTGTTGGCCTATCTACATACTGCATCAGGAAACCCTCCTGCACACATTGGACAAAAAGGGACCCATCTAAAATACTTGAACTATAGTGTTTCGAGTCAATATTTGGAAAGTTAAAGTCCCCCAAAACAACTACCCTGTTATTTTCGCTCCTATCCAGAATCAACTTTGCAATCCTTTCCTCCACATCTCTGGAACCTTTCGGAGGCCTATAGAAAAGCCCTAACAGGGTGACCTCTCCTTTCCTGTTTCTTAACTGAGCCCATACTACCTCAGTTTTAGAGTCCTCATCAAATAACCTCTCAGCTACAGTAATACTGCCCTAGACTCACAATGCCACCCCTCCCCCTCTCTTACCACCTTCCCTGAGCTTACTGAAATATCTAAACCCCGGCACCTGCAACAACCATTCCTCACCCTGCTCTATCCATGTCTCCGAAATGGTCACAACATCGAAGTCCCAGGTACTAACCCATGCCGCAAGCTCACCCACCTTATTCCGGATGCTCATGGCATTGAAGTAGATGCACTTTAAACCGCCTTATTTCCTGCCGATACACTCCTGCAACTTTGAAACCTTACTCATGACTTCACTACTCTCAGCTTCTTGTGTCCTGGAGCTACAATTCAGGTTCTCAATCCCCTGCTGAACTAGTTTAAAACCTCCCGAAGAGCATTAGCAAACCTCCCCCCCCCCCCCCCCCCCAGGATATTAGTACCCCTCTGGTCCAGGTGTAGACCATCCCGTTTGTAGAGGTCCCACATACCCCAGAATGAGCCCCAATTGTCCAGGAAACTGAAACCCTCCCTCCTGTACCATCCCGGCAGCCACCTGTTCGACTTCTCTCTCTCCCTATTCCTCGACTCGCTAGCACGTGGCACGGGTAACAACCCAGAGATAATAACTCTGTTTGTCCTGGATCTAAGTTTCCACCCTAGCTCCCTGAATTCCTGCCTTACATTCCTATCCCTTTTCCTACCTATGTCATTGGTACCTATGTGGACCACGACGTGGGGCTGCTCCCCCTCCCCCTTCAGGATCACGAAAACACGATCCGAGTATTCGCGGACCCTGGCACCTGGGAGGCAACACACCAACCGCGAGTCTCTCTCGTTCCCACAGAATCACCTATTTACCCCCCTAACTATGGAGTCTCCAATGACTAATGTTCTTCTCCTTTCCCCCTTCCCTTCTGAGCAACAGGGACAGATCCTGTGCCAGAGACCTGTACCCCATGGCTGACCCCTGGTAAGTAGTCCCCTCCCCCAATAGTATCATCGAACATAGAACATTATAGCGCAGTACGGGCCCTTCGGCCCTCGATGTTGCGCCGACCTGTGAAACCATCTGAAGCCTATCTGAACTACACTATTCCATTTTCAGCAATATGTCTATCCAGCGACCACTTAAATGCCCTTAAAGTTGGCGAGTCTACTACTGTTGCAGGCAGGGCGTTCCTCACCTCTACTACTCTCTGACTAAAGAAACTGCCTCTGACATCTGTCCTATATCTACTACCCCTCAATTTAAAGCTATGTCCCCTCGTGTTGGTCATCACAATCAGAGGAAAGAGACTCTCACTGTCCACCCTATCTAACCCTCTGACTATATCGAAAGCGGTATGCATGTTACTAAGGGGAACGACCACAGTGGATCCCTGTACTGACTGCTTACCCCCAGCCCCTCTCACCGTCACCCATCTATCTTTATTCTTCGGCGTAACTATCTCCCTGAAGCTTCTTTCTGTGACCCCCACTGCCTCCCGAATGATCCGAAGTTAATCCAGCTCCAGCACCAGTTCTCTAACACTGACTTTCTGGTCAGGCCACATTTGGAGTACTGTGTGCAGTTCTGGTCACCTCATTTTAGGAAGGATGTGGAAGCTTTGGAAAAGGTGCAAAGGAGATTTACCAGGATGTTGCCTGGAATGGAGAGTAGGTCTTACGGGGAAAGGTTGAAGGTTCTCGGCCTTTTCTTATTAGAACGGAGAAGGATGAGGGGCGACTTGATCGAGGTTTATAAGATGATCAGGGAAATAGATAGAGTACAGTCAGAGACTTTTTCCCCTGGTGGAACAAACCATTACAATGGGACATAAATTAAAGACAAATGGTGGAAGATACGGGGGGGGGGGGGTATCAGAGATAGGTTCTTTACCCAGAGAGTAGTGGGGGCATGGAATGCACTGCCTGTGGAAGTAGTTGAATTGGAAATGATAGGGACCTTCAAGCTGCTATTGGATAGGTACGTGGATTACGGTAGAATAATGGAGTGTAGATTAATTTGTTCTTAAGGGCAGCACGGTAGCATTGTGGTTAGCACAATTGCTTCACAGCTCCAGGGTCCCAGGCTCGATTCCCGGCTTGCAGCACTGTCTGTCTGGAGTCTGCACATCCTCCCCGTGTGTGCGTGGGTTTCCTCCGGGTGCTCCGGTTTCCGCCCACAGTCCAAAGATGTGCAGGTTGGGTGGATTGGCAATGATAAATTGCCTTTAGTGTCCAAATTTCTATGACCTATGATTAACCTAGGACAAAAGTTCGGCACAATATCGTGGGCGAAGGGCCTGTTCTGTGCTGTATATCTTTATGATCTATGAATGGGTGGATGGGTGTGGGCACAGAGAGCAACATCGTAGAGAGAGAAGTAGCAAGTGTGAAGTGCAGACCTGTCAGTTTGATGACAGTGGTAGGAAAATGTTCGGAATTCGGATACCTTACGGAGAGGTTATCAGTCTCATTTAGTCTGATTTACAGGATGAAATCAGACTGGCCAGGTTTCCCAAGCCGCATACAAACATACCAGAGATTGTCATCCGTACACAATTATTGGACCACACCTCGGATTTGACCGTTCCCTGGGCTGGATTTCTGATGAAGCTGGATGCCGCTCCTGGTTTATTTGAATCATCCACGATCAATGGAAAAATAAAACAAACGCAGGACCTTCCCACTTCATAATCATGGGAGGAATAGTATCATAGAAGAATAACATTTGTACTGCTGAAGGAGGCCATTCGGCCCATCGAGTCTGCACCGGCCCTTGGAAAGTGCATCCCACTTAAGCCCACCCCATAACCCAATAACTCCACCAACACTTTTTGGGCAGTGAGGACAATTTCTCATGGCCAATCCACCTAATCCGCACATCTTTGGACTGTGGGAGGAAACCGTATCATCCGGAGGAAACCTACGCAGACACGGGGAGAACGTCCAGAATCCGCACAGACAGTGACACAAGCCGTGAATCGAACATGGGACCCTGGAGCTGGAAAGCAACAGTGCTTCCCACTGTGAAACCGCGCGTTGACTTGGCAGGAATAGACACTCTCCGGATTCAGACCCATTACATTCAACTAAAAAGTGGTAAATTCGAAAACAAGGGCGTTGCGATGGTGGAGAAAGTTCCTGGTCTAAAGTTGTTGAACTTAAGTTAAGCCCTAAGGGCCATAACATCCTAATTGGAAGATGAGATGCTGCTCCCCCAGCTTGCACTGGGCTTCACTGAATCCTTACAGGCGGCCAAGGACTGGCATGTGGGCCTGAGAGCAAGGTGCTGAGTTAAAATGGCACACAACCGGAAGGCTGGGGTCATGTGTGCGGGCTCTGTGGAGGTGTTCCGCAAAGCAGTCACTCTGTCTGCGTGTAGTCACCCAAATACAGAGGAGACGGTATTGGAGGCCGCGAATAGTGTCGACCAAATTGAATGACGCAGAAGTGAAACGTTGCTTCATCAGAAAGGTGTTTGCTGCCCAGAATCATGAGACGGGAGGCGGTAAAGAGTGAGTTGCTCCACCGTCAGTGATTGCAATGGATGGTGCCTTGGGAAGGGAAAGGGGTGTTGGGCCTAATAGGGAAATGGACATGATGGCAAGGAGGGAGGGATAACTGACGAATGCAGAAAATGTGGAGGTTGGTTGGAGAGAGGTGTATATGTGTTTCGTGGTGGTATCATGCTGGAGTTGGCAGAAATGGTGGAGGATGATGCTTTCAATGCAGAGGCCAGTGGCGTGGAGAATGGGGATAGGGAGACCCTATCATGTTTAGGGGAGGGAGGCGGATGTGTGAGGACAGAGATGTGATAAATGAATTGAATATCAGTGAGAGCTCTGTCAATCAAAGGAAGGTGGTGGGGGAATATTCGGATATGGAAAAGGCAGACATGCCAGAAGAGCTACTTTCGAACATGGCGTCATTAGAACAGAGCCCGTGGTGGCTGCAAAACTGGGTGAATGGGATTCCGTCCTTACAGGAAGCAGGGTGTGAGGATCTGTACACGACACTTCTGTTGGGGAACGGAAGTGTAGACCGATAGGACATCGATAGTAAAGATTGGGCGGTTAGGGCCAGTGAAATGGACCTTGTTTTTTGACATACGGCACCAGAGGAATCAGGAAACATAGAATACCTGTAGTATTCTGCACATTTTGGGGCACATTAATCGCAACTTAGCATGGCCAATCCACCTAACCTGTACATCTTTGGACGATGGGAGGGAACCGGCGCAACCGGAGGCAACACACACAGAGACGGGGAGAAAGTGCAGCCTCCACACAGACAATGACGCAAGGTGAACATTGAACCGGGGTCCATCGAGCTATTAGACAGCAGTGCTAACCACTGTGTCACTTTTCCACCAACGTCTGTGGGGAGGGACAGAACAGGTGAAAGAGTATGGACCGCTGAATTCAAAGGTTAAGGATCAGAAGAATACCTCGAGAAGTCAGAACCTGCGAACAGTGGGCCTGCCCGAAGGAGTGGACGGTGTGAGTGTCAGGTGGTGCGTCTCGAGGATGCCGGCGGGGTTGGTGGCAAAAGGGGTGCAGGATAAGGCACCTAAAATGGACCGAGAGCACAGACCCCTGAAGCAGAAACCTAGAGGTGGGGAACTTCCGCGGATGGTGATCGTGAGACACCATGAATTTGTGGAGAAAGGGAAAATTCTACGGTGAGTTAGGGAGAAGTGTAACGGCGACTGGGAGGGAATGAACGTCCGGATTTATGACATCGGAGCGGAGTTGGCAAAACGGCGGGTTGGTTTCAACAACGCCAAGGCGGTGCTGTACCGGCGGCAGATCAGGCTTGGGGTGCTCTACCCGGCGAAATTATGGGTGACGTTTGGAGGCCCGGAGCATTATTTCGAGACCCCAGAAGCGGCCAGAAACTTCATTAAGGATCATAAACTGGGGGAGACCTGAGTGGACAATGCTTGGGAACCGGGGTGCCGGAAATATGTAATGGTCGGGAGCATGTTTGAAGTGGGTGTCGAGATTTTCGCCTTTAATTTCGGGGTGGGGGCGGGTTCTGTTCAATGTTGAGATTGTAAGGAGTTGTTGGGGTGAGAAGTTTATGTGGGGATGCATGTTCCTATCCCCCTCCTGTTTAATGGTATAGTTTTTGTTTAACAAGCACTTTCCAGGAGACTCATCCGGAGTGAGACTCGTACAGAGTGGAGGATTGAAATTTGGTAATTTGGTGCAGTGAGTAAATCAGCAAAGGTAAGTGGAAAATCTAATTCTGCTGTTTTTCAGTTAAAAGTGCAGTGTGGAGCTTAGTGTCTGATTGGTTGAAGCTGCCCCACCCTAATTGCTGAGAGGCAGTTATCTGGCAATCACTTGAGGCCTGTTGAGGCCTGTTTAGGGGCACATTGTATTCTTCTCTTTGAAGTTAAGGTATTTTTTTGAGTCATCGGTGAGCTGAGGTCTGTATAAAAGACAGAGACTGCGCACGAAGTAAGCAAGCACTTTCCAGGAGACTCATCCGGAGTGAGACTCGTACAGAGTGGAGGATTGAAATTTGGTAATTTGGTGCAGTGAGTAAATCAGCAAAGGTAAGTGGAAAATCTAATTCTGCTGTTTTTCAGTTAAAAGTGCAGTGTGGAGCTTAGTGTCTGATTGGTTGAAGCTGCCCCCACCCTAATTGCTGAGAGGCAGTTATCTGGCAATCACTTGAGGCCTGTTGAGGCCTGTTTAGGGGCACATTGTATTCTTCTCTTTGAAGTTAAGGTATTTTTTTGAGTCATCGGTTAGCTGAGGTCTGTATAAAAGACAGAGAGACTGCGCACGAAGTAAGCAAGCACTTTCCAGGAGACTCATCCGGAGTGAGACTCGTACAGAGTGGAGGATTGAAATTTGGTAATTTGGTGCAGTGAGGTAATTCGGTGCAGAGTGTGAGGAGGTGCTCTTTAACCCTGGTAAGTGACTGGTAAGTAGTCTCTCTTTTTCTTTTCATTGTCTAATTTACTTATTTTTATTTTGAAATTGTAGTTGTTTAAGTTTACCAAGGGTTTAAGACATGGCAGGAGATCCCAGACCCGTGTCATGCTCCTCGTGTGCGATGTGGGAGCTCAGGGACACGTCCACTGTCCCTGGCTCCTTCACGTGCAAGAAGTGTGTTCAGTTGCAGCTCTTGTTAGACCGCTTGACGGCTCTGGAGCTGCGGATGGACTCACTTTGGAGCATCCGCGATGCTGAGGAGGTCGTGGATAGCACGTTTAGCGAGTTGGTCACACCGCAGGTGAAGGTTACTGAGGGAGATAGAAAATGGGTGACCAAAAGAAAGAGCAAGAGTAGGAAGGCAGTGCAGGTGTCCCCTGCGGTCATCTCCCTGCAAAACAGATATACCGCTTTGGATACTGTTGAGGGAGATGGCTCACCAGGGGAAGGCAGCAGCAGCCAGGTTCATGGCACCGTGGCTGGCTCTGCTGCACAGCAGGGCAGGAAGAAAAATGGCAGGGCTATAGTGATAGGGGACTCGATCGTAAGGGGAATAGACAGGCGGTTCTGTGGACGTAAACGAGACTCCAGGATGGTATGTTGCCTCCCTGGTGCAAGGGTCAAGGATGTCTCGGAGCGGCTGCAGGACATTCTAGGGGGGGAGGGTGAACAGCCAGCTGTCGTGGTGCACATAGGCACCAACGATATAGGTAAAAAACGGGAAGAGGTCCTACAAGCGGAATTCAGGGAGTTAGGAGTTAAACTAAAAAGTAGGACCTCAAAGGTAATAATCTCAGGATTGCTACCAGTGCCACGAGCTAGTCAGAGTAGGAATGTCAGGATAGATAGGATGAATGCGTGGCTCGAGAGATGGTGCAAGAGGGAGGGATTCAAATTCCTGGGGCATTGGGACCGGTTCTGGGGGAGGTGGGACCAGTACAAACCGGACGGTCTGCACTTGGGCAGGACTGGAACCGATGTCCTAGGGGGGGTGTTTCCTAGAGCTGTTGGGGAGGGTTTAAACTAATGTGGCAGGGGGATGGGAACCAATGCTGGAAGTTGGAAGGTAGTAAAACAGGGACAGAAACAAAAGGAAGTAAGGGGAAAAGGGCAAGGCAGAGAAGACATAGTCAGAAATCCATAAGGGCGACAGTACAAGGTACAGTGACTGAGGGGAGCACAGTGAATAGGCCCAGTAATAACAAAAGGAATAAAACTGGAGATGTTAAGATTCAAAACAGAGGTAAAAAAACCAACATAAGTGTACTTTACCTGAATGCTCGTAGTATTCGGAATAAAGTAAATGAGTTGGTGGCACAAATCATCGTGAAGGACTATGATTTAGTGGCCATTACTGAAACATGGTTAAAGGATGGTCACGACTGGGAGTTAAATATCCGAGGGTATCAAACTATTCGGAAGGACAGAGTGGATGGTAAGGGAGGTGGTGTTGCTCTGTTATTTAAGGATGACATCCGGGCAATAGTAAGGGATGACATCGGTGCTATGGAGGATAAGGTTGAATCCATTTGGGTGGAAATCAGGAATAGTAAGGCGAAAAAGTCACTGATAGGAGTAGTCTATCGGCCACCAAATAGTAATAAGATGGTGGGGCAGGCAATAAACAAAGAAATAACTGATGCATGTAGAAATGGTACAGCAGTTATCATGGGGGATTTTAATCTACATGTCGATTGGTTTAACCAGGTCGGTCAGGGCAACCGTGAGGAGGAGTTTATAGAATGTATCCGCGATAGTTTCCTAGAACAGTATGTGATGGAACCTACGAGGGAACAAGCGGTCCTGGATCTTGTCCTGTGTAATGAGACAGGATTGATTCATGATCTCATAGTTAGGGATCCTCTCGGAAGGAGCGATCACAATATGGTGGAATTTAAAATACAGATGGAGGGTGAGAAAGTAAAATCAAATACTAGTGTTTTGTGTTTAAACAAGGGAGATTACAAGGGGATGAGAGAAGAACTAGCTAAGGTAGACTGGGAGCTAAGACTTTATGGTGGAACAGTTGAGGAACAGTGGAGAACCTTCCAAGCGATTTTTCACAGTGCTCAGCAAAGGTTTATACCAACAAAAAGGAAGGACGGAAGAAAGAGGGAAAATCGACCGTGGATATCTAAGGAAATAAGGGAGAGTATCAAATTGAAGGAAAAAGCATATAAAGTGGCAAAGATTGCTGGGAGATTAGAGGACTGGGAAATCTTTAGGGGGCAACAGAAAGCTACTAAAAAAGCTATAAAGAAGAGTAAGATAGAGTATGAGAGTAAACTTGCTCAGAATATAAAAACAGACAGTAAAAGGTTTTACAAATATATAAGACAAAAAAGAGTGGCTAAGGTAAATATTGGTCCTTTAGAGGATGAGAAGGGAGTTTTAATAATGGGAAATGAGGAAATGGCTGAGGAACTGAACAGGTTTTTTGGGTCGGTCTTCACAGTGGAAGACACAAATAACATGCCAGTGACTGATAGAAATGAGGCTATGACAGGTGAGGACCTTGAGACGATTGTTATCACTAAGGAGGGAGTGATGGGCAAGCTAATGGGGCTAAAGGTAGACAAGTCTCCTGGCCCTGATGGAATGCATCCCAGAGTGCTAAAAGAGATGGCTAGGGAAATTGCAGATGCACTAGTGATAATTTACCGAAATTCACTAGACTCTGGGGTGGTCCCGGTGGATTGGAAATTAGCAAACGTGACACCACTGTTTAAAAAAGGAGGTAGGCAGAAAGCAGGAAATTATAGGCCAGTGAGTTTAACTTCGGTAATAGAGAAGATGCTGGAATCTATCATCAAGGAAGAAATTGCGAGGCATCTGGATAGAAATGGTCCCATTGGGCAGACGCAGCATGGGTTCGTAAAAGGCAGGTCGTGCCTAACTAATTTAGTGGAATTTTTTGAGGACATTACCAGTGCAGTAGATAACGGGGAGCCGATGGATGTGGTATATCTGGATTTCCAGAAAGCCTTTGACAAGGTGCCACACAAAAGGTTGCTGCATAAGATAAAGATGCATGGCATTAAGGGTAAAGTAGTAGCATGGATAGAGGATTGGTTAATTAATAGAAAGCAAAGAGTTGGGATAAATGGGTGTTTCTCTGGTTGGCAATCAGTAGCTAGTGGTGTCCCTCAGGGATCCGTGTTGGGCCCACAATTGTTCACAATTTACATTGATGATTTGGAGTTGGGGACCAAGGGCAATGTGTCCAAGTTTGCAGATGACACTAAGATGAGTGGTAAAGCGAAAAGTGCAGAGGATACTGGAAGTCTGCAGAGGGATTTGGATAGGTTAAGTGAATGGGCTCGGGTCTGGCAGATGGAATACAATGTTGACAAATGTGAGGTTATCCATTTTGGTAGGAATAACAGCAAACGGGATTATTATTTAAACGATAAAATATTAAAGCATGCCGCTGTTCAGAGAGACTTGGGTGTGCTAGTGCATGAGTCACAGAAGGTTGGTTTACAAGTGCAACAGGTGATTAAGAAGGCAAATGGAATTTTGTCCTTCATTGCTAGAGGGATGGAGTTTAAGACTAGGGAGGTTATGTTGCAATTGTATAAGGTGTTAGTGCGGCCACACCTGGAGTATTGTGTTCAGTTTTGGTCTCCTTACTTGAGAAAGGACGTACTGGCGCTGGAGGGTGTGCAGAGGAGATTCACTAGGTTAATCCCAGAGCTGAAGGGGTTGGATTATGAGGAGAGGTTGAGTAGACTGGGACTGTACTCGTTGGAATTTAGAAGGATGAGGGGGGATCTTATAGAAACATTTAAAATTATGAAGGGAATAGATAGGATAGATGCGGGCAGGTTGTTTCCACTGGCGGGTGACAGCAGAACTAGGGGGCATAGCCTCAAAATAAGGGGAAGTAGATTTAGAACTGAGTTTAGGAGGAACTTCTTCACCCAAAGGGTTGTGAATCTATGGAATTCCTTGCCCAGTGAAGCAGTTGAGGCTCCTTCATTACATGTTTTTAAGGTAAAGATAGATAGTTTTTTGAAGAATAAAGGGATTAATGGTTATGGTGTTCGGGCCGGAAAGTGGAGCTGAGTCCACAAAAGATCAGCCATGATCTCATTGAATGGCGGAGCAGGCTCTAGGGGCCAGATGGCCTACTCCTGCTCCTATTTCTTATGTTCTTATGTTCTTATCTGTTTGTCTGTTTTTGTAGAAAGCTGTCTGGAATTCAGGAGAAGTTCTTGTTTGGGTGGAGGAGGCATTCTTTGGGCAGGGGCAGCCGCCCAAAAAACAACGGAAGTGAGGTGGGAAACGGAAACGAAAGCCAAGCGGGATGGGCGGGGGGGGGGGAGCAGGTAAAGGGAAGAGTTAAGTGGGAAAGGTGATGGACGGTAGAGGAGATTGGAGGCGTGAGGCTCCGGTAAGATTGGTAACGTGGAACATCTGTGGTCTGACTGGGCCGGTTAAAATTTATCGGGTATTCGCGCACCTCAGGAACCTGGAAGTGGCATGGTCTTTTTGCAGGAGACACACATCGTGCAAAGGACCAGATTAGGTTAAGGAAGGCTGCGTTGGGCGGGTTTTTCTCTCGGGGTTTGATTTGAAATCGAGGGGTGTGAGATTTTAATGAGCAAAAAAATGGGATTCATGAGAGTGAAGGAGGTGATGGATCCAGGTGGGAGATATGTGATTGTGAGTGGGGTATTGGAAGGGGCAGCGGTAGTGATGGTAAATGTGTATGCACCAAAATTTGGATGATGTGGGTTTTATGAGGGGCTTGATGGCAGCAATCCCGGACTTGGCCACGTATCAGTTGATCATGGGAAGAGATTTTAACTGTGTCCTGGAGCCAAGGATCGATAGGTCGAGTCCTCGGTCGATGGGTAGGGTACGAACGGCAAGGGAGCTGGGGGGCGGGGTGAGTTATGGAGAGGATGGGTATGGTGGATCCATGGCGCTTTCAGAACCCAGGGGGAAGAGTTTATTTCTTCTTTTCACGTATCCATAAGGTGTATTCGAGGGTTGATTACTTTGTAATGAGTCGGGAGATTTGGTTGGGATGGAGGGGGCAGAGTGTGCGGGGATAATTATCTCGAACCATGCAACCCACTGGATGCATATTCGGTAGAGTACGGGACGAGAGCAGAGGCCGGGGTGGAGGTTTGACTCGGGGTTGTTGGCGGATGGAGTTTTTTTTGATAAGATGCGCTGCCGATTATGGAATATGTGGAATTTAACCAGAATGACGAGTTGTCGGTGGCAACTTTTTGGGAAGCACTGAAGGCTGTTGTCCGGGAAGAAATTATCTCATGTACGGTTCGTGCGAAACGGAAAGGTAGGCGGAACATGACCGTCGAGTGAACGAGATGGTGAAGGTGGACAGGGAAAATTCGAGGATGACCACCGTGGAGGGATTGGCAAAGAGGAAAAGGGTTCAGGGGAAATTTGACAGGCTGACAACGGGGAGGGCGGTCGGGCAACTACGTAGGACAAGAGGGGTGCAATACGAGTATGGGGAGAAGGCGAGCCGCATGCTGGCGCACCAGCTGCGTCCAGGGAAATATAGAAGATCCGGACTGGGCCTGGGGATAGGGTGTCAAAGCCGGGAAAGATAAATGAGGCGTTTAGAGAGTATTACCAGGGACTTTATGACGCAGACCCAGGAGGAGAGGAGGGGACATCGGTCGCTTTCTGGAGGAGCTGGAATTTCCCCAGGTGGAGGCAGCAAATAGCCCCTGGGCTGAGGGAGGTGCTGGATAGTATCAGGAGTATTAATCGCGGATGACCCCTGGGCCGATGGCGTACCCGGCAGAATTTTATAAGGAATTTGCTGCGTACCTGGCACCACATCTGCTGGTGGCGTTCAATGAAGCACTGGAGAAGGGTGAGTAGCCGGAGACGATGAAGCAAGCAGTAATTACATTAATCTCCAAAAAAGTGAAAGATCCGGTGGAATGTGGGTCGTATAGAGCCATATCACTATTGAACACGGATGTGAAGGTTTTGGCTAAGTTGTTGGTGGGAGGAGGGAGAATTGTGTCCAGGGGTGGTTGCAGAAGATCAAACAGGCTTCTTGAGGGCAGGCAGCCGTAAGACGGCTGTTGAATGTTGTGATGAATCCGTCGAGAGCTCTGGTACCGGAGTGGTGGTGTCCATAGGCGTTGAGTAAGCATTTGACCAGGCAGAGTAGCGGTACTTGTTCAAAGTTTTGGGAAGGTTTGGATTTGGGCCGAGATTTGTGGCATGGGTGCGGTTGCTGTATGTGGCGCCAAGAGCGAGAGTGACGACGAATGATAAGAGCTCTTGAAGCTTTAACTTATACAGGGGTACGAGGCAGAGGTACCCGCTGTCGCCGCTGCTGTTTGCACTGGTCATAGAACCATTGGCGATGGCTCTCGGGGGGTCGGCAGCGTGGCAGGGGATAATGAGGGGACAGACGGAGCATCGGGTGCCGCTCTATGCCGATGACCTCTTGCTGTCTGTTTCGGATCCGTAGGAGAGTATGGGATGGATTAAGGTCCCATCGGGGATGTTTCGAGGGTTCTCGGGACACAAGCTGAATGTACGGAAAAGTTACGTATTCCTGTTGAATGAGCTGAGACAGCGGGCTACTTTAGGCCGGGGGGCGGGGGGGGGGGGGGTGCCATTTTACGTAGTGCAGGATAGGTTTAGATACTCGGGGATTCAGGTAGAGAAGAAATGGACGGGGCTCCATAAGTGAAACTTATCGAAGCTGGTGGAAGAGGCCAGGGAGGATCTTAAGGGGTGGCATACTGTACTTAACTTTGGCGCGGAGGGTCCAAGTGGTGAAAATGAATATGCTGCTGAGGTTCTTGTTTATGTTTCAGGCTCTCCCGATCTTTATACCAAAGGCCTTTTTTCGGACAGTGGACACAATCATTTCTGACTTTGTATGGGTGGGAAAGGTGCCGAGGGTGGGGAAGACCCTGCTACAGAGGCAGAGGCAGCGGGGGGGGGGGGGGGGTGGCGTTGCCAAACTTGCTTCATTATTATTGGGTGGCGAATGTAGACAAGGTGCGTCGGTGGTGGGAAGAAGGTGTAGAGTGGGTTAGGATGGCGGAGGAATCTTGTAAGAGGTGTAGTTTGAGGGTATGGTGACGGCAGCGTTGCCAATGGCTCCATGTAGGTATTCAGGGGGCCCAGTGGTGCAGTCAACGGTGAAGACATGGAATCAGTTGAGGAGGCATTTTATGGTGGAAGGGATGTCGGTGCTAACGCCGCTGTGCGGGAATCATGGGTGTGAGCCGGCGGGGGTGGGGGGCGGGGGGTGAGTGTATATAGGGGGTGGAGGGAATTGGGGATCGTCAAGGTGAGGGATTTGTATTTGCAGGAAGGGTTCCCCAGTCTGGAGGAGGGAAGGGAGATGGTAAAGCTGCCGCTGGGGAGTGAGTCCAGGTATCTTCCGATTAAGGACTTTGTCGAAAGGTCTGGAAGTTCCCTAGATTGCTGGGATACACCCTGCCGGAGCGACTGCTGCTTCCGGATGTGGCAGGGGAGAGAAGTATTGGGGATATTATCTAAATGGCTGGGGGAGCAGGGAGGCGAGTGGGTGGTGAAGATAAAGGAGAATTGGGAAGCGGAGTTGGGAATGGAGATATATTGGGGGGTGTGGAGTGAGGCACTGCGAGGGATAAACGGGACCTCCTCTTGTGCCAGGGTGAGCCAAATGGAGTTTAAGGTGGTGCATAGGTTGCATATGACTCGGACGAGAATGAGTGGGTTATTTCAGGGGGTAGCAGATGAGTATGAGAGGTGTGGGCGGGCGCCAGCGAATCATGCACACATGTTTTGGGGTTGTGAAAAATTGGGAAGATTCTGGGCGGGAGTGTTTGCCATCTCAGCCAGGTCAGTGTAGGATGTGGTGGGCCCGGACCGTTTGGTGGCGATATTTGGGGTTTCAGAGAAGCCGGAGCTCATGGAGAGGAGAAAGGCCGATGTCATGGCCTTTGCCTCTCTGATTGCACGGCGACGAATATTGCTGGAGTGGCGGTCGGCACCGGCACCGGCGTAGCAGCATGGTTGGGTAACCTGTATGACTTCCTGCGTTTAGAGAAGATAAAATATATGTTAAGAGATTCAGCAGGTGAGTTTGAGAAATGGTGGGGGATGTTCGTGACCATGTTTGAGGAGCTGTTCGTCGCGGGGCGGGGGGGGGGGGGGGGGGTGGGGAGGGGGGGGGTGAAAAAGGAGGAAAATCTACAAACTGGCCAGTTGATTGTTCGGAAGATTGTTTCCCGGGGTGTTTGTTTGCTGTAAACATCTTTGATACAAGTTTGAATAAAATGTCTTCATAAAAAAATAAATGTGGCTTTGGCGTTTTTCATGCCAAATGGCATAATTGAATTGGTCTATACCATCTGGAGTCACAAAAGCTGAAATCTCCTTTTTTGTTCTGGATAAAGGTACCTGCCTTTAAGAAATCCCGTTTGGAAATAAAAGCTCCTTGTCCCGCCTTCTCAATGAAATCCTCCAAGCGTGGGATAGTATAAGAGTCAGTTCTTGCAACTGCATTAACCTTTCTATCGTCCACATACAACCGTTGGATGCCGTACGGTTTCGTTACCATCACTATGGGTGAGCTCCATTGGCTGCAACCCACTTTAATTATGCCATTTTCAGCATACTTTCAATTTCTTTGTTAACCTGTGCCAATTTTAAAGAGTTAAGCCGATATGGATGTTGTTTATTTGGAACAGCATTTTCCACAACTATATCATGTGTAGCCAGCTTAGTACTTCCCAACGTATCTCCACAAACTTGCCCATGTGATGTCAATAACTCTTTCAGGTCAGTTCGTTTTTTCTTTGGAAGGTAACTCAACAATTTATCCCACATCTTCAGAACATCCTCGTTTTCTAATTTAATTTGAGAGATGTGAAATTCAAAGTCATCTGAATTCGGTTCTTCCTTTTGAGTTAGAATCATTAAAAGCGCCTCCGTTTGAACTCCTTGCCTTTCAAAGTACCTTTTAAGCATATTCAAATGACACACACTATCGGCGTTCTTACCACATAATTCTCCTTACATAATTTTGTTTCAATCTGATAAGGTTAAAAAAACCTTGCTTTTAAAGGTTCACCTACCACTGGTAACAAGACTAAAACTGTATCCCCACTGGCAAAACTAGGAACTTTTGCTTTCTTGTCCGCTACCCGTTGCATCACATCTTGTGCATCTTTGAAGTGTTGGCCAGCCAATGCACCTGCTCTATTTAATCGTTCCTAAAATTTGACACGTAATCCAATAATGTAAGTTCCGACTGCTCACTCACCAATCTCCAATCAACTTAAGTGATCCCCTTACTTCATGACCAAAAATAAGTTCAAAAGGACTGCATATGGTTGACTCATGAGGTACATCCCTAATTGCAAAAGAGTACGATGGAATAACTTTATCCCGATCCTCTGGATAATCGTTACAATAAGCCCTCAACATTGTCTCTTCAATGTCTGATGCCACCTAACTAACGCTCCCTGCGATTCTGGATGGTATGCAGTTGATTTAAATTGTTTTATTCCTAAGCTACCATTAACTTCTTTGAGTAACCTTGACGTGAAATTTGATCCTTGATCCGATTATATTTCTGAGGGTAGTCCAAATCTAATAAAGAATTGAAGTAACTCCTCCAATATAATTTTAGCTGTAATCTTGCGTTCTGGAATGGCCTCTGGAAACCTCGTAGACACATCCATCATAGTCAAAAGATATTGATTCCTACTTTTCGTTTTAGGAAGCGGTACTACGGAATCAATTAACACTCTTCTAAATTATTCCACAAATGCTGCGATGGGTATTAATGGCCGTGGTTTTATCACTGCTTGAGGTTTCCCTATCACTTGACATGTGTAATATGATCTACAAAATCTCAGTACATCTTTACATCGTCCAGGCCAATAATATGTTTTTGTCTATTCCCCTGAGTTTCCTGACTCCCAATTGACCTCCCACATGACCTCGTGTGCTTTTCGCAACACCTACTTTCTCTACCCGAACTTCACTACCACTTTATAAACTTCTGCCCATTTTCTCATCAAGCTATCGCATTGACGCTAATAACACTCCGATAGACACTCAGATCTTTCCTCCGCGTATGTTTTTTGATACATCCGTTTTATTTCTATAACTTTATGTTGTAACTCCGCCAATTCTTCTGAACTAAACATGTCCGCCTCCTCGTCCATCTGTTTTTGTTCTTTTCCAACCATCTCATCAAAAATCATTTCTGATAATGGAACTTCAATTTATATTCACTCTTTGATTTCTCCTGTGACGTTGCGACCTTGATACGATACAATCCGGAAACATCCCACGATATGCGTCCTTGTATACTTCAGTTGTCTGATTTTCCACTGGCTTAAAAACCACAGAAGACATCACTTCCACCTGCGATCCAGCTATATCATTAACCTAGATAAACTGTATTCCTGGACAAGATAGTTTCTCTGTTACTCCTAGGACCACTTTACCACTCTTCACTGGACTTCCATCCTTACCTTTTATAATGGAACTCTACTCTTCTCACCCTGAATTTCAGATATTACCACATTTTCTGGCAATTTCATCCCAAACTTCATAACTTCTAATCGCTTACCATCGTGGATTGAGCAGCTCCCGTATCTCTTGCAATTGTGACCTCTTTACGTAGTCTTCCTGGTACACATCAGTAAACTTTACCCACGCAAGTAAATTCTGTAAAGAGATCTGCCATCTTCTTACCAATCACCTCGCGATCTGGTTGTTCACTCTTTTGCACCTCCTTCACTTCACTTGAACAAACCACTGTCATATCCTGTTTTACCATATCAGTCTTCCCGGTGCATTTCTTCAACTACCAACACTGTGACTTTACATGGTCTAGTTTATTACGGTGAAAACATTTGAAACTTTTCATTTCTCTTCCACCCTCATGGATTTCTCTTTTGATCTGTAGTACACACTTCTTATTAGCTCACATCAGATCACCTTTGCCTTTACGACTTGAGTATTTCTCATGTCCCCAGTTTCTATCCCTCACCGGCTGAAACTGAAGGCAGAAACCAAATTTTGATTGATGAACAAATTCATAATAATCTGCAATTTCTGCTGCGCACCTCGGTGTTTTAAACTTCTGCTCTTCCACGTGCGTTCACTACATCAGCAGTGAATTTTAAAACTGCTCCAAATTTATAATTTCTCTGAGAGCTTCATACGTTTCGTCTATTTTCAAAGCCCTTATCGATCTATCGAAATTACTCTGTTTGAAACCTTTCAAACCCCATGTAAGTTTGACTAGCTTCATTCCTTAAATTTCTGAACCTTTATCTGTCGGCGTCAGACACTGGTTCATATGCACCTAAGACGGATTTTTTCACATCCTCATAAGTCCCAGATACCTCCTCTGATAGTGATACCGACTTTGTTTGAATCAGTAACACCCACATGTCTTCTACCCATTTCAGTTGTTTAGACACCTTCTCAAATTAAATGAAAAAAAGCTTCCACCTGCTTCTCATCAAACCTTGACAAGCGTGGACATATTGCAATAGTTCCCCAACAAGCCTTCGACTATGATGCGCAGGCTCATTGTACTCAAATATCTTCTCAGACCCACGTTTTTATTTCCATCCGCCAATTTTAACTGACTGTTATGTTTCATGGCCATTTTCTGAAGTTCAAACTATCTCTTTTTCTTCCTTTCTCCTCTCTCTTTTTCTTTTTCCTCTGCATCTCTTTCTTTTTCCTCTTTATCTCTTTGTCTCTCTTTTTATTTTTGTTCTGCTGAGGCTTATCTTTCTTTTTTATTTCTTCTTTCTCCTTTTCTCTTTCCCCTCCCTGATTTCGCATTCAAGCTGCTTTAATTCTCTCTCTTGTTCAATTTTATTGAGCTGTAACTGAAGTTTTGTCATTTCTAATGAGTTGGACTGTATCTCAGGCAATTGTAAATGCTCAGCCACCGCCGTAAGTACCACTTATTTTCATATGCTGTCATATAACGTTAACGGCAATGTTTTTGCCATATGTAACAGCCTTTTTTTAGTCTCTGTTCGTAAGGTACGGCGTGTAACCTTCTCCACCGTCCGAACAGTCCGCAAAACACTCCCTACTTAAACTGGAATACCACACCTGAAAAGCAAACACAAATATACTCACCCCTCACTGTCTTTAATTTCACTAAGCCAACCCAATCATGAAATGTGGATTTTTATCCTACGAGCCCCCAATTTATTAAGGGCCAGGGTTTAGAGAACACCAAAGTACATCATGGAGTTCACCTGACCCACAACTGTTATTAGATTCTGGTTATAAGGAGCACAAGCGCCCACTTTCCCGGTGGGATGCAACAGAGATCTTAAGTATTTTAAAACTAATACAATGTTTATTCTATGAATCCAGTTAAAATTGTATAAACACACAGTAAATATCTTACCACTACCAACACAGATACACTCCCAAATATATAATACTCCATAGGTAACCATTAATAAGAGACCAACATACACCTACTTTGCCTGAATGCAGCTCCCAACTACCTAAAACGAAAGTAAACCACAAAGCCACAAACAGCATCCAGCTCAAAACGAAAGTAAAAGCCAGAGACCTAACCCAGCTCCACGCACACAATGTCATCACTGCAGACCTTTGATAAACAACCATTTCGTAAAGATAGACTCCCATGGCAATGGTTCCACTGCACTCTCGGGTGTAGCTGCCTCTTTAACTGTGACCGTTCAGTGATTCAGTTCCAATTGTCAGTGTGATTCTCTCGCTGGTTCCATTGAACTCTGGGTTGTACCTTGTTCTGTAACTGTGACCATTCAGAGATTTGACTTAACTGGGATCCGGTTGACCATAAATAGAACATTTCAATGAATCAAATATCTGCAACAATTGAAAGTGCCAATTAAATGATTAAAACAGGAAATCTTGTTTTTTTTAATGAAGGGGCAATTTAACATGGCCAATCCACCTACCATGCACATCTGGGGGTTGCGGGGCAGACACGAACGCAGACACGGAGAGGATGTGCAAACTTCGCACAGTCAGTGACCCGGGGCAGCGATAAAACCCGGATGTTCAGCGCCGTCAGGAAGCAGTGCGAACCACTGCACCACTGTGCTCATTCTAACCCTAAATCTGATGCATCTGCTGAAACTAATAAAGCATTTTGAAGCATTGGAACCTCAGAAAACTCGGATCTTGCAGCAGATACAAACACATAATCTTATTGAGCAGCATTAAGACATATTCAGCTGTGAAAAGTAACACACCGTATCTAACCAATACCGACTCTACATCTGATACACACTTATACGAGGAGAGAGACGGGTTGAGATGTGGAGGAAGAGAGAGAGAGCTATCATATGATGTGCTGAGAGAGAAAATGGGTGAAAGAGAAAGAGGGTGATAGGGTCAGAGGGTGAGAGGGAAAGGAGTGAGGGTGAGAAAGAGAATGAGGGAAACTGAGGGTGACTGAAAAAAGGATGAGAGACAGAGAGGATGGGAGAGAAAGAGGGTGAGATAAATAATGAGTAAAACACGAGATGCAGGTTGGTTGAGAGAATGGTACGGGAAGAGAGTGGAGATAGAGGGGGCGAATGTACGTGGCAGGCAGATGGGGGCGAGAAGGACGGTGTGTAAATACTAACATAATATAGAGATAAGTCACCTCTGTCATAAATATCTCGAGTGTGTTTGCGTAAATGAGAGAGAGTGAGAGTGCAAGTGAGAGTGGTAAATAGTGTGAGAGAGAGTGGGAGATAAAGAAATGTGAGAAAAAGTGTGAAGGAGGGAGATTGCATGCAAGAGAGAGAGAGGGGGAGGGAGATAGTATAAGAGAGGGAGATAGTGTCAAAGAGGGGGAATAATGTGAGTGAGCGTGAATGAGGCAGAGAGTGTGAGAAAGGATGGGAGTGTGAGCGAGGGAGGGAGTGTGAGAGAGGCCGACGGTGTGAAAGAGGGACAGGGTATTGGAAAGGCAGGTAGTGTGAAAGAGGGAGGGAGCGAGAATAGAACGTAGCGTGAGAGAGGGAGAGAGTGTGTGAGAGAGAGTGAGAGGGCGGGAGTGTAAGGGGGAATTGTGAGAGAGGGATTGAGTGTGTGAGAGGGAAGGAGCTTGAAAGAGGGAGGGTGTGTGAGAGTGTAAGGAGGAGAGGGAGTGTGTATGTGGGTGAGAGAGAGAGAGAGTGAGACGGAGAGAATGTGAGAGAGGGATGAAGTGTGATAGAGGGCGGGATGTGAGAGGGAGAGAATGTGAGAGAGGGAGAAAGAGTGAGAGAGGTAAGGAGTGTGAAATATGGAGGAAGTGTGAGTGACAAAGGGAGTGTGAGAGGGGCACAGAGTGTGTCAGAGTGAGGGTGACAGAAAGAGAATGAGAGAGAGAGGGAATGTGAAAGAGTGCGTCAGCGGGAGAGGTTGTGAGAGGGGGAGAGAATGTGAGAGATGGAGAGAGTGTGAGGGAGAGTGGGAAAGGACGGTAATATGAGAGAGGGAGGAAGATTGAGAGAAGACGGGGGTGTAATGCGGGAAACGTGTTAGAGAAAGGGAGAGAGTGTCAATAAAAAAATTATGTAACTCCTCCACAATCTCTTTAGGTGTAATATTGCGTACTGGAATGGCCTCTGGAAAGCTAGTAGACACATCAATTATAGTCAAAACATACTGATTCCTACTTTTTGTTTTAGGATGCAGTCCGACGCAATCATTTAAGACCCTTGTAACATGTTCATCAAAAGCTGGACGGCGTATTAAGGGCTGGTTTTATCACCGTTTGACGTTTTCCTATCAGTTGACAAGTGTCGTGATCGACAAACTATAACTACATCGTTATAGAGCCCAGGCCAATAAAATTGTTTTTGTATTTTAGCTTGAGTTTTCCTTCCTACCAAAAGGCCTGAACTGGCACCTCATGTGCTACTCGCAACATCTTCTTTCTATATCCTCCAGGCAATGTCACTTAATGCACTTCGTCCCACCTTTCATTCACCTGCACATGTAAAGGTCTCTATTATCTCATTAAGACATCATGTTTAAAGTAATAAGATTCTGGTATACACGCATATTCAGCATTCGTGTATGCTTGCTGATACTCCCGTTTTGTTGTAACTGCGCCAATATTTCTGAACTGAAAATATCCACCTCATCCTCCACCTGTTTTTGTTATTTTAAACCATATGATCAAAAATTGTCTCCGATAATTGATCATCAACATTATCTTCACTCCTCCTCTTGTCTTAACCCGTGACTTTGCGACCTTGTTCCTGCATAAGCAGGAAAAATCGCAGGATATTCGTCCTTCAAAAATTCCGTTGTTTGATTATCCACTGGCTTATCAACCACAGTATGCATCACTCCCACCTGCGGTCCAGCTATATTGTTACCCAAGATAAACTGTATTCCTGGACAAGATCGTTTCTCTATTATTCCTCCTACCACTTCATCACTTTTCAATGGACTCTCCAATTTCACCTTGTATGACGGAACACTAGTCTTCTCACCCTTTTCTTTTTCCCCTCTCTCTTTTTATTTTTTCCTTATCTTTACCTCCATTTCTCTAGATTTGTGTTCTTTTAGGACGACCCGTTCTTCTCTCTCCTTTTCTTTTTATTCTGCGAGAGCTATTCTTTCTTTTCCCCGCATTTCGAATTTAAGCTGCTTTAATTCTTATTCACGCTCAAACTGCTTTATCTGTAATTTCGCACTTGCCATTTCCAGTTGTTCTGACTGTGTCACAGTCAATTTTGAATGCTGAACTCCCGCCGTAATTAACCCTTCTTTCCGTAGTTTGTTAGGCAATGTTAACCATCAGATATTCGCAAAATATAACAGCGTTTTTTGTCTCCGTTTTTAAGGTACTGTGCGTGGCATTCACCGCCCCAAAAACATCTGAGCCTCTGAAAGAGCCAGTGTGCACAGCACACTCCCTATTTGTGCTTGAGTTCCAAACAAGAAAATAAAAAAACAAGTATGTTCACCACTTACTGTCTTGAAGTTGATTGAACCATCCTCAGTCACAGAAAGTAGACTTTTATCCCGGTCGAGCCCCCAATTTTGTTAGGTTCCAAGGCTTAGAAACTCCAATGCATATTATGAAGTCTACCTGACCAACAACCTTAATGTTGAATTTCGGTAGGATGAACACAAGATCCTTTCCTTCAGGTGTGATTCACCAGTCTCCCTAGACACTTTAATGAAACATACTTTATGCTAAGAACTAAGCTAACATATATATATATTATCTCGAAACACACAGCAAGAACTTCCATCAATTACAAACATAAATACACCACACAGCTACAGTACTCTGTGTATAACATTTAATGAATTCTCCTTAACTGTTCCAATTCTCAAACAAAAAAACAATATCCTCAAACCCATTTTGAAGGGCGTGGCCCAGCACTCCGCATTCCTACTTGAATGAAACTGACTTTCCTTGAGATTCTGTTCCCGTCTCACGACTAACTTGAAACTAATTCCGGAAAGCAAATTATATTTTTAAGTTACTGAAGCAGGTAGCTATAATCAATGTTTTTTTACTGGAAGAACTCTTCAACATAAAACATAGAAAGCACAGAAAGACAGGAAAACACTGCTACTTCCCTCTGAGTCAACAGTAGTCAAACTGAAAATGAAACTAAAACTGACCTCACAGCCACAGCTGAACCCCACCCACGAAATGACATCACTGAAGCAATGTGAGAAGGCAAAAAGGTGACATAAAGGGACACTCCCAATACATTGGCCATTGGGAAAATCACTCCCACCCAGCTGATTAGCCAAGGGGTAGTCACCCCACCCAGCTGTTTGGCCATGGGGGAGTCATACACACACAGCTGGTCGGCCGCGGGGGATCACAATGAACCAGCTGATTGTTTTTTCCTTCCTTCCTTCCGTCCTTCTGTTTTCTTCCGCCATGTTTTCTCTATTATTTTTTAAAGTGTGCATTGACAATCGCCTGTGTTCCTCGGGTGTGAGGTCCCATTGCTTAATATAGACACAATGGTTAATGCACTTCGATTTCAATCAGGAATTACATTTCGGAGTTCAGTCAAACTATTAAGGTGTGCTTCAGTAAGTTTTGTCATTTTAGTGTAAGTACGGAGACTAGATGTTAGATTAGAAATTTGCCTCCGATGTTTACTGTGAACGAATTCAGCATCCTGTAATTATTCCACTGAACAAAGCATTCCGAGACGGTTAATTTGGAAACAATGAATGTTTAACATTTTTCCAGTAGTTTTATTTTTATTTATTTCAATAAATGGAGTGATTCATTGCCTGGGGATTTCTGTTTCCATTGGACTGCAGGGTGACTGCAGAGTCAAGCTCCTCAGGTTAAGAGCCAATAGGGATGGACAATACCAGGCGGCCTTTTCCCGGGGTACCGATCTGCCTGGGAAGAATAAAAACAACAGTTCCGCTGTAATACAATAAATGAGGGTACTGTCAATAGTGTGCGGTCCATCTCTGGCAGCACTACCGTCGACCCCTCCACCCCCGACCAGAACAAGGCCCTCGTTTTCACATTTCACCCCACCAGTCTCAGTATGCAAAGCATAATCCTCCGCTATTTTCGCCATCTCCAGCGTGTTGCCACCACCAAACACAGCTTCCCTTCACTCCATCTGTCAGCATTCCGCAGAGACTGTTCCCTCCGAGATAATGTAGTCCACTCCTCCACTATACCCAACAACTTTACCGTCACCCATGGTACCTTCCCATACAATCGCAGAAGGTGTAACACTTGCGTTTTTACCTCTTCCATGCTCAACATCACAGGCCAAAACACATATTTCAGGTTAAGCAGCGTTTCACTTCCAATTTGCTCTATTGCCTTCGCTGCTCCCAAATTGGTCTCCTCTGCACTGGAGAGAGCAAACGCAGACTGGGTAATCGATTTGCTGATCATCGTCCGTCTGTGCGCATTCAGGAACCTGACCTTCCCGTTGCTTGCCATTTTAACACAAGACACTGCACTCATGCCCACATGTCTTTCCTTGGCCGTCTGCAATATTCCAGTAAGTCTCAACGTAAACTGGAGGAACTGCATCTCATCTTCCGGTTAGGCATTCCGGTTTAAAAATCGAATTCAACAACTTCAGATGATTAGCTCTACCCCACTTCGACCCCTTTGTTTTCATCCCATTTCATTTTAGCTGTCTTTTACAATTTATTTCTTTATTTCTTGTCGCACTCAGTGTTTTTTCTCTTTCTGCATTACAGCTAACTGAACAGTGATCGCGATCATGTCTTGTGGAAAATGTGGTCTCTCCAGATGTATCACTTGCTATATCGTATCCATGACAGTGATATATCTCCTGGTCATTTTCATGGCAGTGATATTAAACGGAACTGTTGGCATCTATTTTCCATTTAATTTTCTCCCCATCACCCCGGTCTGCAGTTTCAGACTTCTCTTAGTTTGTGGGATGAGCGACTGTTCTATCTCAATAACTGTTGTATTCACCTTTGACTGTTGTTTAAGCAATTGTTGCCAGAAACTGAAAACAAAATATTGCACCAAGAAAACAGCAGCTGTGGTGATAAGGACAGTTTGTGGAGTGACTTGTTCCATTATCACATTCTGGCATTTTATCTATGAACCTAAGTACATCATTAATAGCATGTCCAGCTTTTGCAACAGAAAGTTAATATTTAATGCCTCGCCGACATGGGCCACGTTTGACTGGATTCGCGGCATATCACCCCCTTGTCTCCCATTCGTTCTATTTTTACTGTTCAATGTTCTGACAGACACATCTTCAATGCCATTAGGAACCGGTGAAGACGCCAGGTCCAGCAGCAACATTGTGAATCTGAGTGATCCAGAGATGGAGAGCCAGAAAAAAAATCAATCTTGCGCTTTTCAAGGAGACACATCCGGAGTGAGCACATCCAGAGTGGGATTTGCAACTTGGTAATTTGGTGCAGTGAGGTAATAAGGAAAGGTAAATGGAAAATCTAATTCTGCCGTTTTTCAGTTAAAAGTGCAGTGTGTAGCTTAGTGTCTGATTGGTTGAAGCTGCCCCCACCCCAATTGCTGAAAGGCAGTTATCTGTCAGTCACCTGAGGCCTGTTTAGGGGCACAAAGGGTAAATTGTATTCTTCTCCTCGAAGTTCAGGTATTTTCTGAGTCATCGGTTAGCTGAGGTCTGCATAAAAAACAGACAGAAAGCGCACTCAGTAAGCTTGCGCTTTGCAAGGACACACATCCGGAGTGAGTCACATCCAGAGTGGGAATTGCAACTTGTAATTTGGTGCAGTGAGGTAATTCGGAGCAGAGTGAGAGAAGGTGCTTTTTCGGAAGTGCTTTTGAACCCTGGTAAGTGACTGGTAAGTAGTTTTTCTTTTCATTGACTAATTTATTTATTTTTATTTTGAAATTGTAGTTGTGGAAGTTTACCTAAGTTTTAAGACATGGCAGGAGATCCCAGACCCGTGTCATGCTCCTCGTGTGCGATGTGGGATCTTAGGGACACGTCCACTGTCCATGGCCCTTTCACGTGCAAGAGTCTACACGTCCTCCCCGTGTGTGCGTGGGTTTCCTCCGGGTGCTCCGGTTTCCTCCCACAGTCCAAAGATGTGCGGGTTAGGTGGATTGGCCATGCTAAATTGCCGCAGTGTCCTAAAAAGTAAGGTTAAGGGGTGGGGGGGGGGGGGTTGTTGGGTTACGGGTATAGGGTGGATACGTGGGTTTGAGTAGGGTGATCATTGCTCGGCACAACATCGAGGGCCGAAGGGCCTGTTCTGTGCTGTACTGTTCTATGTTCTATGTTCTATGTTCTATGATATCTAAGGAAATAAGGGAGAGTATCAAATTGAAGGAAAAAGCATATAAAGGGGCAAAGATTGGTGGGAGACTAGAGGACTGGGAAATCTTTAGGCGGCAACAGAAAGCGACTAAAAAATCTATAAAGAAGGGTAAGAAAGAGTATGAGAGTAAACTTGCCCAGAATATAAAAACAGACATTAAAGGCTTTTACAAATATATAAAACAAAAAAGAGTGGCTAAGGTAAATATTGGTCCTTTAGAGGATGAGAAGGGGGTTTTAATAATGGGAGATGAGGAAATGGCTGTGGAACTGAACGGGTTTTTTGGGTCGGTCTTCACAGTGGAAGACACAAATAACATGCCAGCGACTGATAGAAATGAGGCTATGACAGGTGAGGACCTTGAGAGGATTGTTATCACTAAGGAGGTAGTGATGGGCAAGCTAATGGGGCTAAAGGTAGAAAAGTCTCCTGGCCCTGATGGAATGCATCCCAGAGTGCTAAAAGAGATGGCTAGGGAAATTGCAGATGCACTAATGATGATTTACCAACATTCACTGGACTCTGGGGTGATCCCGGTGGATTGGAAATTAGCAAACGTGACACCACTGTTTACAATAGGAGGTAGGCAGAGAGCAGGAAATTATAGACCAGTGACCTTAACTTCGGTAGTAGGGAAGGTGCTGGAATCTATCATCAAGGAATAATTAGCGAGGCATCTGGATAAAAATTGTCCTATTGGGCAGACGCAGCATGGGTTCATAAAGGGCAGGTCGTGCCTAACTAATTTAGTGGAATTTTTTGAGGACATTAACAGTGCAGTAACGGGGAGCCAATGGATGCGGTATATCTGGATTTCCAGAAAGCCTTTGACAAGGTGCCACACAAAAGGTTGCTGCATGAGATAAAGATGCATGGCATTAAGGGTAAAGTAGTAGCATGGATAGAGGATAGGTTAATTAATAGAAAGCAAAGAGTGGGGATTAATGGGTGTTTCTCTGGTTGGCAATCAGTAACTAGTGGTGTCCCTCGGGGATCCGTGTTGGGCCCACAATTGTTCACAATTTACATAGATGATTTGGAGTTGGCGACCAAGGGCAATGTGTCCAAGTTTGCAGATGACACTAAGACGAATGGTAAACCGAAAAGTGCAGAGGATACTGGAAGTCTGCAGAGGGATTTGGTGGGTTAAGATAGGGATTTGGATTGGCTAGGGTCTGGCAGATGGAATACTATGTTGACAAATGTGAGGTTATCCATTTTGGTAGGAATTTCAGCAAACGGGATTATTATTTAAACGATAAAATATTAAAGCATGCCGCTGTGCAGAGATGATGTGGAGATGCCGGCGTTGGACTGGGGTGAGCACAGTAAGAAGTCTTACAACACCAGGTTAAAGTCCAACAGGTTTGTTTCAAACACGAGCTTTCGGAGCACGGCTCCTTCACCTGAAGAAGGAGCCGTGCTCCGAAAGCTCGTGTTTGAAACAAACCTGTTGGACTTTAACCTGGTGTTGTAAGACTTCTTGCTGTGCAGAGAGACCTGGTTGTGCTTGTGCATGAGTCACAGAAAGTTGGTTTACAGGTGCAACATGTGATTAAGAAGGCCAATGGAATGTTGTCCCTCATTGCTAGAGGGATGGAGTTTAAGACTAGGGAGGTAATGTTGCAATTGTGTAAGGTGTTAGTGAGGCCACACCTGGGGGTTTGAGTTCAGTTTTGGTCTCCTTACTTGAGAAAGGACATACTGGCACTGGAGGGTGTGCAGAGGAGATTCACTAGGTTAATCCCAGAGTTTAAGGTGTTGGATTATGAGGAGAGGTTGAGTAGACTGGGACTGTACTCATTGGATTCTATCAGTTACTGAAATAGTTTTGAGGAGCTTAGCACCCTTTCTGAATTCATCCAAAACAGAGACCAACAGCTCCCCATCCCCGCCCCTAACACACGCAGGCACTTATACATACCATCCTCACCCCCCGCGGTGTTAGCCCTTCGCTGAGCATCCATAAAATTTCACATTGACACCATCAGTCAGCTCGAGATCGAAAATCACAATTTTAAATCTGGAGTAGGCACATGATCACCCCCCCCCCCCACCTCCTGTCCCCCCGGTACAATCTTCCTCCTCTCTACCTGACGCCCCTCCCCACGTACAATATCCCTCCTCTCTGCCTTGTCACCGCTCCCCCCGATAAAATCTCCTTCCTCAATGCCTGATTCCACCCTCTCCCCGGTACAATCTCGCTCCTCTCTGCCGGTGCCTCCCTCCCCCCGGTGCAATCTTCATTCTCTCCGCTTGAGTAGACCCATTCTAATTGTGCACTTTATCCCAGAGAATGCCGACAGTGTCGATCGAGGCCATTCAGCCCTTCGTGTCTTCACCCATTCTCGAAAGAGCACCGTGCTCCCCTGCCCTATCCCCATAACTCCGTATCCCCACCACACCTGCACATATTTTGACATCACAGGACAATCCACCTAACCTGCACTTTTTTGGACTTTAAGAGGAAACCGGAACACCCGGAGGAAACCCACGCAGAGATGGGGAGAACGCGCAGACTCTGCACAGACAGTGACCCAAGTTCAGAATTGTACCCGGGACCCTGACACTGTGAGGCAGCAGTGCCAACCACTGTACCAGCAATCAACGCCGCCCCCAATCTGTAATCTCTACCTCTCTGCCGGAGGAACCCATTTTAGAAATAAGTTTGGAGAACCCAATTCTTTTTTTTTCAATTAAGGGTCAATTTAGCGTGGCCAATGCACCCACCTGCACATCTTTGGGTTTCTGGGAAGGAGAACCGCGCAAATATGGGGAGAATGTGTAAATTCCACAAGGGCAGTGACTTTGTTGGAGTCTATTGCTTCAGAAATTTAAGTTACATTGAATCATATTCTAGGCAAGAAACTGTGATAGTAGATGCACTAACAAGAGATTAATACACTGTCGGTAATGTATAATGGTTTACTGGAGTTCCTTGATGTGTTAAAGCATGCCAAAATATTGTTGTAATAGCGGTAAGGCAACAGATTCTTGTGTAAAATGATAATTGGTTTTAAGATTTATACACTTCACTTTTCTCTTGGCGGGGTTTCACGCAATGGTAGGATGTCATTA
Organism: Scyliorhinus canicula; assembly: GCF_902713615.1. Classification (NCBI taxonomy): domain Eukaryota; kingdom Metazoa; phylum Chordata; class Chondrichthyes; order Carcharhiniformes; family Scyliorhinidae; genus Scyliorhinus; species Scyliorhinus canicula. Next base: position 4,915,064 of record NC_052174.1, read on the forward strand.
AAATGAATATGTCGTTTTTTGCACAATTAAAATCAATGCAAATGATGTCTGGGCAGCAACTAAGGTAAAGGACGGAACAGGAAATATCAAGGAACAGAGTGTTCTTTGCAATTGATACATTTGGTCATCGTGCCGCCAGGATGAGCCAGGATGCAGGTTCGTCACGGATGACGTGTGGCAGAAGCAATACCCAGAGGCAGTCAACCTCAAGACACAGTTGAGCTGGAGATGACGTGCTGAAGGCAGAAACCTTTTTGTGCAAAAGATCATTTTCTTCACTGAACCAAAGGCCATTCCCAAGTCCTAGTCACTTAGGCTGTACAGTGCGGTTGTCACTGGCTAGATTTGACCAATAGATTTGTGGTTATTTGGGATATGAGGGTTCTCAGTATAGTTTAGTATTAAGTTGAGTTCAGGGGAAAAGAGATGCCTTTGATCTTCGAGTCTTTGAGCGGCTACCTGCTTACGACTGATGTACCAAGTATAAGATTGTTCTTTGTAGTGTTTCATTATCTTTCTTGTACTTTAATAAATAGCTTTACTACTGGGCATTGAAAAAAGGGTTGAGCTCTCACTCTTTCCAGTATTACCCAAGACACAATACACTACACAAAAACAGAGTTTAAGGTTCGAACACTCTCGCACATAACATCAGCGGAAATTTGTACAGGTGTACCGAGTGCACATGGACGGCAGCTGTTTAAGAAAGCAGGTCACAGACAACTTGTCAAGGGGCAATTAGGAATGAGCAATAACTGATGGTCTGGCACATCCCATAAATGAATTTTGAAATAATATTGACTGAGATATCCCAGTCAGAAGCAGAGTGGAGTCACACAGCACAGACCCTGATTACATCTCCAGAGAGAATCAGCCCAATTTACACAGCCTTCTCTATATGGATAATCCTGAACTCCCAGAATCTATCGAATAAACATTCGGGCAGACCAGTTATATCCTTTGCCTGGAAGAGAGACCAAAACCGTGCCTCATACCCGGGACGCGATCTCATAAGGACAGAAGAAACAGGATGAGTCCCTTCAGCGCATCAAGCCTTATTCTACTTTCAATCTGATCGTGATTGATCTTAGGATTCAACTGCAATTTTCCGCCCTCTCATCCTCGTCCTTTGCAGCTCCGAAGGATCAAGTACGAGTGTTTAGAATTAAGCGACCCATAGAATCCTTGCAGTGCAGAAGGAGGCCTTCCAGCTCATCAAATCAGCCCCGATCCTCTGAAAGAGCTCCCTAACCTGGCCTACTCCTTATCATTGTGCTTCAAACCCCTTACACTAGGAGTTCACCTGCAAGCTTCCTTCCACATTCAAAGCTGCCCGTTGCATCTATTGGACAGTTACAGACAGCTATCTGCGAAAAAAAATCAACATCCCGGGACTCTGTGCTGTTCCAATCAGATTCTGTTCCTTAAAATTCGCAATACCAAAATAAACGACCTCACCCTTCAGCACAGCCTGTTCAATCTGCCAACTTGTGTCTTTGTGTATGTGGGTGAATGTATGGTTTTCTTTCAGTATGTGTCAGTTTTATAAACACACTCTCTGTGTGAACCAACCTCTGCTATCTTTGGGAGCCCTGGGACACAGGTCCAGCATTTTGACCCTGGGGGATCTCACTGACCAGTCCAGGTAAATAATCGGTACCCTCTCTCCCTTGACACATTCTGTCAACCAGCTGCTATCAATGTTAACTTGCAAAAAATAAATTTGATTTAATATCTGAAGGAAGAGTTCGCTCCGGGAGAAAATGCAACCTTAAATATAATTTCATAAAATAATTTGGCACTGGGAGTGAAATTTGGGACTGGAAAGGAACATTCCTATCTGACGATTGTCGCGCGATGTCCATTAATCTGTTGTCGCAGCGTCTGCATGGTCTCGCCAATGTACCACGCTTCGGGACATCTTTTCCAGCAGCGTTTGAGGTAGAGAACGTTGGCCGACTCGTACGAGTATCTCCTGCGTACATGGTGGGTGGTGTTCTCACGTGTAATGGTAGTACCCATGCCAATTGTCTGGCACGTCTTGGAGAGATTGCCATGGCAGTGTTGTGTGGTGTTGTGTCCGCTGTTGTGAAAGCTGGGAAGTTTTCTGCGAGCAATGATTTGTTTGAGGTTGCACGGTTGTTTGCGGGGAGGTCGTGTCTCACTAACGTGATAGAGTTTTCGAAGATGTCACAACGATGATTGATGCATGTAGGGCAGTGGATGTTGTCTATATGGACTTCAGTAAGGCCTTTGACAAGTTCCCTCATGGCAGACTGGTGCAAAAGGTAAAGTCACATGGGACCAGGGGTGAATTGTCAAAATAGATACAGAACATAGAACAGTACAGCACAGAACAGGCTCTTCGCTGTTGTGCCGAGCAATGATCACCCTACTCAAACCCACGTATCCACCCTATACCCGTAACCCAACAACCCCCCCCCCCTTAACCTTACTTTTTAGGACACTACGGGCAATATAGCATGGCCAATCCACCTAACCCGCACATCTTTGGACTGTGGGAGGAAACCGGAGCACCCGGAGGAAACCCACGCACACACGGGGAGGACGTGCAGACTCCGCACAGACAGTGACCCAGCCGGGAATCGAACCTGGGACCCTGGAGCTGTGAAGCATTTATGCTAACCACCATGCCACCGTGCTGCCCCTGCAGAACTGGCTAGGTCATAGAAGGCAGAGAGTTGCAATTGAAGAGTGCTTTTCTGATTGGAGGGCTGTGACTAGTGGTGTTCTGCAGAGGTCAGCGCTCGGACCTTTGCTGTTCGTGGTATACATAAATGATTTGGAGGAAAATGCAACTGATCTGATCAGCAAGTTTGCGGACGACACAAAGGTTGGTGAAATTGTGGATAGCGATGAGGACTGTCAGAGGATAAAGCAGGATTTAGACCGTTTGGAGACTTGGGCAGCGAGATGGCAAATGGAGTTTAATTGGGACAAATGTGAGGTGATGCATTTTGGAAGTTCTAATACAGGTATGGAAAATACAGTGAATGGTAGAACCGTCAAGCGTACTGACAGTAAGAGAGATCTAGGTGTACAGGTCCACAGATCACTGAAAGGGCCAACACAGGTGGAGAACGTAGTCAAGAAGGCATACGGTATGCTTGCAATCATTGGTCGGGTGCATTGAGTATAAGAATTGGCAAGTCATGTTGCAGCTGTGTAGAATCTTAGTTCGTCCACACTTGGAGTATAATGTTCAATTCTGGTCGCCACACTTTCAGAAGGATGTGGAGGCTTTAGGGAGGGTGCAGAATAGATTTACCAGGATCTTGACTGGTATGGAGGGCATTAGCGATGAGGAGCGGTTGAATAAACTCAGTCTGTTCTCACTGGAACGACGGAGGTTGAAGGGCGATCTGATAGATGTCGACATAATTATGAGGCGCATAGACAGAATCTATAGTCAGAGGCTTTTTCCCAGGGTAGTTGGGTCAATTACTATGGGGCATCGGTTTAAGGTGCGAGGGTCAATGTTTCGAGGGGATGTACGAGGCATGTTTTTTTACACAGAATGTAGTGGGTGCCTGGAACTCGCTGCCGGAGGAGGTGGCGGCAGCAAGGTCCATAGTGACATTTAAGGGGCATTTTTGAATAAGATGGGAAGAGAGGGATATGGTCGCAGAAAGTGTACAAGATTTTAATTTTGACGGGCAGCATGGTCGGCACAGGCTCGGAGGGCAGAAGGGCCTGTTCCTGTGCTGTACTTTTCTTTGTTCTTTGTTCTTTGTACTCCCTCTTCATGGAAATGTGAAACTGAGGAACTGACTCCGTCTTCCTGGAAAAGTGAAACATGAGGGACATCATGGTGCAGTTGGACAGAGGAACCAACTCACTCTTCATGGGGATATTGAACAGAGCAACTGACTCCCTCTTCATGGGGACATCGCACTGAAGGACGGTCACCCTCTTCATGGGGACATCGAACTGAGGAACTGACTCCCTCTTCATGGGGACATCGAACTGAGGAACCGTTTTCCTCTTCATTGGGATATTGAGCTTAGGGACCGACTCCCTTTTCGGGATGATGTTAAACTGACGGACTGACGACCTGTTCTGGGGAATGTTGAATCAAAGTTCGGCCTCTCTTGGCAGCTGTGTGAATAACCAAGACCCCGAACGACTTTCTCAGCAGAATGTAATTTATAAAGCACTTCCGCTCTCTCAGCATACACACATTGGCGTCATTGATGGTCTCCGTCTTAAACAGCTGTATGTTAAATCTATGGTTCTCCCGCCAGTCTTTCCTCCTTTTGGCAGAACTTATTTCGAGGCCTGAACCCTTGTTCAGGGTAGTGTCAGGTTGACGGCCGATTTCAATTTTAGGACGACAGAAAGTGAAGAAACTTTTTTTCCCCATGAGGTGTTAAACAGAGATGTAATTTCACTCTCAGGGCGGCACGAAATGAAGCTTGGACACTGTCCAGGGAATGATAAACTCTCAGTTCACCTTCAATCCACTGGGCTCTTCGTTGAGATATGACTGTGTTTGCAGATCGGAAAACATACCACGAAATAGCGGCGTTGGAGTGGATGATTGATATGTTAGTTATTGAATATTGGATCAAGACTCTGAGGTTACAAATGTTGCTAAACAGAAATGTGTAGTTAAAGGCAGAGGGCAATGCACATGGTGTTCAACTCAAGTTTGCAATCCAGATAAATGGAGAGGAACAGTGGGTGCGGAGTGACGGAGAGTAAGAGCGTTTTAAAAAAAATATTGAACCAACATTTCTTAAAAAAATGATTTCCACATCTTTTGTGGCACAGCTCAATTCAGACTATCTATCCATTCGATCAGGTTTTTCTCTAGAAGCTCTACACTGGTTGCTACATAGAGTGGCTGAACAGGTTTTTACCCGATCGGCCATCTGGAATTCGACCGTATTTCAAGCCCTGTCCTTCAAAACAAATGGCGCATTCATTAACCAAATCATCGCAACTAACAAATAATTGGTGCACGCAAATTGAGTTTGAGATCTAGAACGATTCCTGCTCTCGTTTAAATTATGCAAATCTCTGGACAGACGATGAACTGAACAAATCGAGTTCCTTGTCTGACCTCAGTTCTCCTTCCTGCTTGTCAGCTGGTTCAAGGGGTACTTTACCAGCATCTTCAATTGCTCCCTGAATTTGGTATTAGTCACCCCATAAATGAAAGTGTTTGTGCAAGAACTTGAAACCTGCAGCATGTATCCGACTTGTTCAAATACAACCAGTAAGTCAGTGTAATCATCATAATTAGCACCTGAAATGTTATAATATAAGAATTCTGAAAAGGTTGTCAACCACAAAAGTGTGAAACTGCCAGAAACAGCAAATAACAAGATCAGTGACTTCCTTCTGCTCTCCATCTCTGGGTCACTGCGGTTCTCGCCATGGCTCTGATGCCTCAAGGCCTTACGGACTCGACTGGTCACCAAAATGTGTCTGATCGTCAGAAAGTTGAGCAATAAAATTAAAGCGAGTGGGAGTACCGGGGTTAGAACGGAGTCACACCAGTCAAATATCACCCAACCGAGGTCAGTGAAATAGTTGCCTCTTGTTAAGCAATCCCACGGTACATTGTCAATTACCCGATCAGGTTCTAAAGTAAAGTAGAAGGGTATGCTTTTCAAACAGAAGCAAATACAGATTGTCACAATCACCACTGACGCAGATTTCTCTTTGCAATATTTTGTTTTCAACTGCTGGCAACAAATGGCAACAAATCGATCGAAGGTGAAAGCGACTGTTAACCAAACTGACGTGTTTGTAGATATATGGCTCATGACCACAATGACACTGCACAGAGGAGTAATGTCAAGGAAAGAGCCCTGGAAATAATAGTAACTGATCCGATATAATATGACCTCATTAATTACAACCAGAAGATCAGCCACTGCCATGGCCACGAGATAGCGAGTGATGCACCCGGAGAGCCCACACTTTCCTTTGGATAATACCACGATCGCCATCAAATTAACTGCAAAGCAAAGTCAGAAAACAGACAATAAATCATGGATTAAACTCGAAAGATTATTTCCCATGTCTAATAGTTGGAGAGTGTATGTTGTAACATATGATGCATCAATGGTCTTAACATCGTAGAACCCACCCAGCGCTGGACCAGGCTATTAAACCCATTGAGTCTGCACCTCTGAGAGAGCATCATGCATTGAACTACTCCTCCGCCCTATCCCTGTAACTCCACCGAAACTACACATTTATGGAAAGTGGGAGGAAACCAGAGCAACCAAAGTGAATCCACGCAGACAGAGGGAGAATGTATAAATCCCATGCAGTCAATCAAGCGCAAAATTGAACCCGGTCCATGGTACTGTGAGGCAGCACTGCTGACCACTGTGCCTTACTGCCATCGTCGAACGCTGCAATGCCGTTGGATTGCTTCCTGTGCAACAGGAGCTTCAATATTGAGGGGATGGTTCTTCGTATCCAGACCCAGTCAGGATCCTCCAATTCGATGCCCATTTGGAAGACTGTTTGCATCTTCATTTTGCCTGCATTCAATTTCGTGATTGTCTCTTATCTATCTGAATATATGGTTTTGCATCAGTGATAGAATCAGCAAAAACACGTTATTTTGTAACTTTCCTAATCCACGACTGAAATTTGAATAAATTACCTCTGATTGAAGGAGGGATACTGGGGAGGAAAGCAGAACCGAGCAGGTGAACTTGAAGAACGGTGCAAAGAATTCAAGAATAAATTTAATAAATGAAATACCTATTTTAGAATGCCTACAGAGCAGAAGGAGACCATTCGGCCAATCGATTTTGCACCAACCCCGAGAAAGAACATCCTATATAGACTCGCTCTTAGGGCAGCGCGGTAGCACTAGTGGATAGCACTGTGGTTTCACAGCGCCAGGGTCTCAGGTTCGATTCCCCGCCGAGTCACTGTCTCTGCGGAGTCTGCAAGCTCTTTCCGTGTCTGCGTGGGTTTCCTCCGGGTGCACCCGTTTCCTCTCATAGTCCAAAGACGCGCATTTCAGGTGGATTGGCCATGCTCAATTGCCTTTACTGTCCAAAAAGTTTAGGAGGGGTTATTGTGTTAGGGGTAAAGGGTGGAAGTGAAGACTTCCGTTGGTCGGGGCAGACTGGATGGGCCAAATGGCCTCTTTCTGCACTGTATGTTCTATGTTCAGTCCCGTCCTATCCACAGAACGTTACCGAAACTCACATCTTTGGACAGTAAGGGGCAATTATTTAGCATAATCAATGTATCCTGCACATCTCATGGTCTTACACTGGAAATAAGCTGACCCGGGCGTATTCACTGTTCTGTATTGGTGATAACACCAGTATCGAGCTTGCAAGTGATCTTCAACCGTGGCTTTAAAGAAGAAACACAATATCCTCGTCAGTCGCAGTTACTATAGCAGGGGCTGGTTTAGCACACTCAGTTAAATAGCGGGCTTTTAAAGCAGAACAAGTAGGCCAACAGCACGGTTCGGTTCGCGTACCAGCCTCCCCGGACAGGCGCCGGAATATGGCGACTAGGGGCTTTTCACAGTAACTTCATTGAACCCTACTCGTGACAATAAGCGATTTTCTTTTTTATTTTTCATTTTCATATAGCAGCGCAGGAAAATGAGCAAACAGCGTATATATTAACGGTAAATAGCTTGAAGCTCTGCTTGAAGTGAAGAACAAAATATATTGGCCCTACTGGCTTTTTCCAAGAGTGGGGGTGCCATGCCCGAGAGAGGCACTATTTGTGAATCAGCACAGCCAGATCTCTTCATGGGTAGGAGAGCGGACGCCATTGCCACTGCCTCCCTGATCGCCTGCCGCAGAATCCTGCTCGGCTGGCGGTCAGCAGCATCACGGAAATCTGTAGACTGTCTGTCCGGTCGATCGGAATATCTCCAAACGTAGAAAATTAAATTCGCCACCCAAGGGCCGGAAGAAGGCTTCTACAAAAGTGGGAGCCACTCAGTCGGTTATTCAAATACCTGTTTATAGCCAACAACCAGGAAGCCGAAGATCAGGTGGGGGGTGGGATCCATGACACAGAAAGGAAATTCGGGAGGGATGTGGAAGTATTCATGAAACAAGAACTCAACTCAACTCTACAAAGCGAAACAGGAGACATATTGGAAGTGGGTGGAGGGAGCAGGGGCAACAACTACCTGGACCAAAGTGGAAGAAAAACAAAGGGATACCGCTGGGACGCATAACGCAGGGATCTCAATCACCACTGCAAAGACTGTAAAGAAGGAATTGAAACAAGGGAAACTGCGATGTATCAATGGCAATAATTATAGAATAGAATAGAACAGTACAGCACAGAACAGGCCCTTCGGCCCTCGATGTTGTGCCGAGCAACGATCACCCTATTTAAACCCACGTAACCCAACAAACCCCCATTAACCTTACACTATGGGCAATTTAGCACGGCCAATCCACCTAACCCGCACATCTTTGGACTGTGGGAGGAAACCGGAGCACCCGGAGGAAACCCACGCACACACAGGGAGGACGTGCAGACTCCACACAGACAGTGACCCAGCCGGGAATCGAACCTGGGACCCTGGAGCTGTGAAGCATTGATGCTAACCACCATGCTACCGTGAGGCCCCATTAATTGAAGCCGAACTATGTGTAAATTGTTTTCGTTTCAATTCTTATTCTCTCTCATTGATTGTTCATATTTATATTTGTTTTGCACAACAAAAAGTCAATAAAAACAAATAGATATATATTATTCTCTCTTCACCCGCATGAGTGTGAAACAGCCTGGAAACAATCTATTGCACCTTGTAGTCTTTGCTACAGGAAACTCCCCAGTGCCACGTCATGGCTCATTACCTTGAGTGAAATCTAAAATAGCGAGGGAGAAATCTTTCTCACTTCACGGTCAACAGAAAATATCATAACAACAATATTCGCTTATTTTACGGTATCACAAATACTGTAGTCAAGCGTCAACACCTTTCACTCTGCATCAGTCTCCGTTAATTGAAACAACAGCAAACGATAGTCAATGGTTTTCCATTTAGAATTAGAACAAAGAACAAAGAGCAATGAACAAAGAAGAAAATAACAAAGAACAAAGAAAAGTACAGCACAGAAACAGGCCCTTCGGCCCTGAAAGCCTGCGCTGAACATGCTGCCCGTCTAAACTAAAATCTTGTACACTTCGGGGGTCCGTATCCCTCTATTCCCATCCTTTTCGTGAATTTGTCAAGGTGCCCATTACTATCGTCCATGCTTCCACCACGTAATTTCCTATGTTCCTCCGGATCCAGTTCGAGGCACCCACTACCCTCTATGTAAATAACCTGTCTCGTACATCTCCTCTAAACCTTGCCCCTCGCACTTAAATGGGTTGCTGCGGAATCGATGGGCAGAATGGCTTTCCTCTGCACTCTATGTTCTATGTTCTATGTTGTTCCATACCAGGCAGCATCCTGGTAAATCTCTTCCGCACACTCTCAAACGCCTGCACAGCCTTCTGGTAGTGTGGCGATCAGAATTGAACACTCTACTCCAAGTTTGGCCCAACTAAGGTTCGATACAGCTGCACCATGACTTGCCAATTTTTAGACTTAATGCCCCGGTCAATGAAGGCAAGCATGCCGGATGACTTCTTGATGACGTTCTCCACCTGTGTTACCCAGTTCAGCGACTTGTGGACCTGTGCACCTAGATCTCTGGAGATCACCGAGATCTCTCTGACTGTCAATAGTTTGAGAGTTCTACCACTCACTGCATATACCCTACGTGTATGACACCTTCCAAAATGCATTACATCACATTTGCCAGATTAAATTCCATCTGCCATCTCTCCACCCAAGTCTCCAAACTATCTAAATCCTGCTGTATCCTCTAACAGTCCTCATCTCTATCCGCAATTCCACCAACATTTGTGTCGTCCGTAAACTTACTAATCAGACAGTTACATTTTCCTCCAAATCATTTATATAAGAACATAAGAACATAAGAACTAGGAGCAGGATTAGGCCATCTGGCCCCTCGAGCCTGCTCCGCCATTCAATTAGATCATGGCTGATCTTTTGTGGACTCAGCTCCACTTTCCGGCCCGAACACCATAACCCTTAATCCCTTTATTCTTCAAAAAACTATCTATCTTTACCTTAAAAACATGCAATGAAGGAGCCTCAACTGCTTCACTGGGCAAGGAATTCCATAGATTCACAACCCTTTGGGTGAAGAAGTTCCTCCTAAACTCAGTCCTAAATCTACTTCCCCTTATTTTGAGGCTATGTCCCCTAGTTCTGCTGTCACCCGTCAGTGGAAACAACCTGCCCGCATCTATCCTATCTATTCCCTTCATAATTTTAAATGTTTCTATAAGAGCCCCCCTCATCCTTCTAAATTCCAACGAGTACAGTCCCAGTCTACTCAACCTCTCCTCATAATCCAACCCCTTCAGCTCTGGGATTAACATAGTGAATCTCCTCTGCACAGAATCTCCAGCGCCAGTACGTCCTTTCTCAAGTAAGGAGACCAAATCTGAACACAATACTCCAGGTGTGGCCGCACTAATTGCAACATAACCTCCCTAGTCTTAAACTCCATCCCTCTAGCAATGAAGGACAAAATTCCATTTGCCTTCTTAATCAAGTGTTGCACTTGTAAACCAACCTTCTGTGACTCATGAACTAGCACACCCAAGTCTCTCTGAACAGCGGCATGCTTTAATATTTTATCGTTTAAATAATAATCCCGTTTGCTGTTATTCCTACCAAAATGGATAACCTCACATTTGTCAACATTGTATTCCATCTGCCAGACCCGAGCCCATTCACTTAACCTATCCAAATCCCTCTGCAGACTTCCAGTATACTCTGCACATTTCGCTTTACCACTCATCTTAGTGTCATCTGCAAACTTGGACACATTGCCCTTGGTCCCCAACTCCAAATCATCTATGTAAATTGTGAACAATTGTGGGCCCAACACGGATCCCTGAGGGACACCACTAGCTACTGATTGCCAACCAGAGAAACACCCATTTATCCCAACTCTTTGCTTTCTATTAATTAACCAATCATCTATCCATGCTACTACTTTACCCTTAATGCCATGCATCTTTATCTTATGCAGCAACCTTTTGTGTGCACCTTGTCAAAGGCTTTCTGGAAATCCAGATATACCACATCCATTGGCTCCCCGTTATCTACTGCACTGGTAATGTCCTCAAAAAATTCCACTAAATTAGTTAGGCATGACCTGCCTTTTACGAACCCATGCTGCGTCTGCCCAATGGGACAATTTCTATCCAGATGCCTCACAATTTCTTCCTTGATGATAGATTCCAGCATCTTCCCTACTACCGAAGTTAAGTTCACTGGCCTATAATTTCCTGCTTTCTGCCTACCTCCTTTTTTAAACAGTGGCGTCACGTTTGCTAATTTCCAATCCACCGGGACCACCCCAGAGTCTAGTGAATTTCGGTAAATTATAGGCCAGTAAATTATATCCTCAGCATCGCGGATGCTCCAAAGTGAGTCCATCCGCAGCTCCAGAGCCGTCAGGCGGTCTAACAAGAGCTGCAACTGAACACACTTATTGCACGTGAAGGAACCAGGGACAGTGGACGTGTCCCTGAGCTCCCACATCGCACACGAGGAGCATGACACGGGTATGGGATCTCCTGCCATGTCTTAAACCCTTGGTAAACTTTAACAACTAGAATTTCAAAATAAAAATAAATAAATTAGTCAATGAATAGAAAAAGAGAGACTACTTACCAGTCACTACCAGGGTTAAAAAGCACCTCCTCACACTCTGCACCGAATTACCTCACTGCACCAAATTACCAAGTTTCAATACCCATTCTGGATGAATCTCACTCCGGATGAGTCTCCTGGAAAAGTGCTCGCTTACTGTGTGCGCTGTCTGTCTGTCTTTTGTACAGACCTCAGCTAACCGATGACTCAAAAAATACCTTAACTTCAAAGAGAAGAATACAATGTGCCCCATAACAGGCCTCAGGTGATTGACAGATAATTGCCTCTCAGCAATTAGGGTGGGGGCAGCTTCAACCAATCAGACACTAAGCTCCACACTGCACTTTTAACTGAAAATCAGCAGAATTAGATTTTCCACTTACCTTTGCTGATTTACCTCACTGCACCAAATTACCAAGTTTCAATACCCATTCTGGATTTATATATACTACGAACAGCAAAGGTCTCAGCACTGAATCCAGTGGAACACCACTAGTCACAGATCTCCAATGGAAAATCACCATTCCACTGCTACTCTCTGACTTCTGTGACCTAGCCAGTTCTGTATCCATCTTGCCAGCTCACCCCTGATCCCATGTGACTTCACCTTTTGTACCAGTCTGCCAGGTGGGACCTTGTCAAAGACCTTACACAAGTCCATGTAGAGAACATTCACTGCCCTACGTGCATCGATCATCTTTGTGGCCTCTTCGAAAAAATCAATCAAGTTAGTGAGACACAACCTCCGCATAACAAAACCGTGTTGCCCCTTGCTAACACGTCCACTTCCTTCCAAATGGGTGCAGATTCTGTCTGGGAGAATACTCTCCCAGTAATTTCCCAATCAGTGAGGGAAGGCGCAACGGACTGTATTTCCCTGGATTATCCTTGTAAGAAGTCTTACAACACCAGGTTAAAGTCCAACAGGTTTGTTTCAAACACGAGCTTTCGGAGCACGGCTCCTTCTTCAGGTGAATCATTCACCTGAAGAAGGAGCCGTGCTCCGAAAGCTCGTGTTTGAAACAAACCTGTTGGACTTTAACCTGGTGTTGTAAGACTTCTTACTGTGCTCACCCCAGTCCAACGCCGGCATCTCCACATCATGGATTATCCTTATTACCCTTTTAAACAAAGGAAAAACATTGGCTATCCTCCAAGCCTCCGGGACATCACATAAAGACAGTGAGGAACCAAATATTTTTGTCAAGGCATCAGTAATTTCCGCTCTTGCCTCGATCAGTATTCTGGGGTTGATCCCATCACGCCTTGGGGACTTATCCACCTCAATATTTTTGCAGATTCCCAACACCTCGCCTTTTCGGATCTCAATGTGACCCAGATTATCTACACACCCTTCACCAGACTCAACGTCCACCAATTAGTTATCTTTGGTGAATACTGAAGCAAAGTAGTCAATTAGTCCCTCGCACATTTCCTCTGGCTCCACACATAGATTCCCTCAGCTGTCCTTCAGTGGGAAAACCCTTTCGCTGGCTACCCTCTTGCTTTTTATGTACGTGTAAAAAGCCTTGTGATTTTCCTTAAGCCCATTTGCCAATTACTTTTCGTGACCACTTTTCGTCCTCCTGACTCTTTGCTTAAGTTTCTTCCTACTTTCCTTATATTCCACATATGTTTCGTTTGTTCTCAGCCTTCGAGCCCTGACAAGTGCTTCGTTTTCGCTTTTGATGAGATCAACAATATCTCTCGTTATCCAAGTTTCCAGAAATTCGCTATATTTAATCTTCTTCCTCACAGGAACATGCTAGTCCTAAATTCCTTTCAACCGACATTTGAAAGCCTCCCGCATGTCAGATGTTGATTTGCTCTCAAACATCCGCCCGCAGTCTAGGTTATTCAGTTCCCGCCTAATATTGTTATACTTATCCTTCCCCCAAGTTAGCACATTCACCCGAGGACCAATCTTTGACTTGTCCACCTGCACTTTAAATCTTATTGAATTGTGGTCAATGTTCCCGAAATGCTCTCTTACTGAAACATCTACCACCTGGCCGTGTTCATTCCCCAATACGAGGTCCAGTACAGCCCCTTCCCTAGTTGGACTATCTACATATTGTTTTAGGAAACCCACTTGGATGCTCTTTGCAAACTCTGGCCCGTCCAAGCCCCTTGTACTAAGTAAGTCCCAGTCAATATTGGGGAAGTTAAAGTCTTCCATCACAACAATCCTGTTGCTTTTACTCCTTTGCAAAATCTATCACCTATCTGTTCCTCTATCTCCTCTCCTGCTGCCTGTTTGGGAGGCCTGTAGTAAACTCCCAACATTGTAACTGCACGCTTCTTATTCCTGATCTCTACTTGTAAAGCCTCGATGGCCTCGGAGCTGTCCTCCCGCAATACAGCTGCGATATTCTGCCTAACAGTAGCGCAACTCTTCCACCCCTTTTACGTCCCCCTCTATCCCGCCTGCAACATCTGAATCCTGGAATGTTTAGCTGCCAATCCTGTCCTTCCCTCAAACAGATCCCTTTAATGGCAACAGCATCATAGTTACGAGTACTAATCCAAGATCTAAATTAATCTGCCTCACCTGTTATAATTCTTGCATTAAAACATATGAACTGCAGGTCACCAGTCCCGCTGTTTTCAGCAACATCTTGTCTGCTCTTCCTCAGAGCTATACTGGCTCTATTTCCGAGGTCAATTTTTTAACGTTCTCAACAATTGATCCGGTACCCATCCCCCAGCCTTACTGGTTTACACCCTCCCTTTGACACAAGCAAACCTAACGGCTAGGATATTTATGCCTCTTCAGTTTAGATGCACCACGTCCTTCTTGTGCAGGTCACACCTGCAGCGGAAGATCTCCCAGTGGTCCAGATCAATGAAACCCTCCCTACTACGCCAGCTGTTCAGCTCTATCTTTTTATTTCTAACCTATGTCGTTAGTATCAATATGTACCCATACCTGTTTTCTCTCCAACTTCAGTATGCCCCCTACCCGTTCTGAGACATCCTGGACCCTGGCACCAGGGAGGAAGGATACCATTCTTGAATCACTTTCACGTCCACCGAAGCGCCCATCTCTGCCCCTGACGATAGAGCCCACTCTGACTATTTCTCTTCTGCGCTTTGACAATCCCTGCTGAACATAAGTGCTAGCCGTGGTGCCACTGCTCTGGCTGCTGATGTTTTCGCCTGATAGACTATTAACCCAAAATTATCCAGAGCGGTGTACATGTTTGAGAGAGGGAGAACCACAAAGGATTCATGCACTGACTGTCTGACCCTTCTGGCTGTTACTCCATCTCGCCACCTGCACCTTGGGTGTGACCACATCTATATAATTGCTATCTATGACGATTTGGCCACCTGTATGCTCGTCAGTGCATCCAACTGCTGCTCCAACCAAACCATGCTGTCTGTGAGGAGCCCCGTTTGGGTGCACTTTCTGCAGATGAAGCCATCCGGAGCGCTGGAAGCCTCTCGGAAGTGCCAGATCTCACAGTCAGGATACTGCACCCCTCCAATTGACGTTGCGTTGTCTAATTAATACATTAAATTAAAACATATATATATTGTAAAGTTACTGTGAACTATATATTTCCTAGCAGTAGATTTATACTATAAATGTAGATGCTAAATACAGTACTCCCCGGTTTCTGGCTTATATACCCATCTGAAGTGTGATTACGTAATGAATGAAGTTTAATTCGTTTAACAATGTTTAATTTTTAAATTTTGTGCAGATTACCTACCAGCCTATCACGTCACAACTTTTCTGTGACGTCACGATTCAGTCACCCTCCCCCCCCCCCCCCCCGCCACCAGTCGGCTCAGTCAGAATAGCAGAATATCTATCACTTACCTGTTCCCAAGCTGTTCCCCGTCTCTCTCTCTCTCCCGCTCCAGAAAATGAAGGCATCTGGAACCTGGAGGTCAGATTTTATATCACCGACCTTCCCAGGGTGCTCTCTGTTTTTCTCTCTGCTTCGAGGAATGCACTCTGGATCTCTCCCTGTAAATTACGTTACAAAGCCAAACGAAAAAAACAGAACAGAAAGGGAAACAGCACCTACTCCCACTCCTCACTGAAGTGCCATACTGCCCCAAATTACCAAAGTCCAATTGCCACTCTGTCTGTGACTCACTCAGCATGTGTCACCTTTACAAACTGATGTTCTTTAAAAAAACATTTTGGAGTACCGAATTATTTTTATGTCAATTAAGGGGCTTCTTTTTGTGGTTATGCCACCTAACCTGTCCATGTTTGAAGTGGGGATGAGACCCACGCGACACGGAGAGAATGTCCCAACTCCACACGGACAGTGACCTGGGTTCCGGAATAGAATCTGGGTCCTCGGCACCGTGAGGCAGCAGTGCAAACAACTGCGCCACCGTGATGCCCTCATCCGAATGCAATTAACAAAAAACTGCATTCCTTGTTCATCAATCCATCTCCTATCCCGAAATCCATCTCACACGTTTCCATAATGCAGGAATATCTCAATCGGAGCTTCTTCTAATCATTTCTCACGTGTTAATAACCTTGCCTGTGTAAACTACATTGCACTGACTGTCAGATTCCGAAAATTGCCAGAGAAAAGTGATTGGTTATTTTAAACTTTAAAACGGAAGTATTTTAATATGTGCTTGAATCCTGTCACACAGAAATGTTGTCTCTGTCAGATGACAGTTTTTCGGAAACATTGCGACATTGAGGTACCCCACGGACTGTAATTGGCCACATCTGTGGCAATTCCAAAATTTAAGATTAACTGATGTCTGTATTTGTGGATCCATCTCTGAAAATATATGAACAATTTGAACTTTCACTGTTTCTGTCTTTTCATCATTTACAAAGAACACGGTGCTATCATTTCTGTACACCATCTCACATTTCCCTCCACTAAACAACCGCACCAGTTCTGTCTATTCACGAAACATTAATATATCTCTGCAATTTGATGTTTCCAGTCAAACCGAATAGGTCACAATTACTCAGTCAATGTTTGCAATATTTAATGAATTAAGTTACTTACCAGGCACACCAATTACAGCAAGTATAAGGTAATAGATTTCTATCGCACGGTGAAATGTTTCAATCATTTTATATGTGAAGAAATCCTATCCCTTCGACCTGCAGATAGAACAAAGAACATACAACAGTACAGCACAGAACAAGACCTTCGGCCCTCGATGTTGTGCCGAGCAATGATCACCCTACTCAAACCCACGTATGCACCCTATACCCGTTACCCAACAACCCCCCCCCCCCCCCCGCAACCTTACTTTTCGGACACTGCGGGCAATTTAGCATGGCCAATCCACCTAACCCGCATATCTTTGGATTGTGGGAGGAAACCGGAGCACCCAGAGGAAACCCACGCACACACGGGGAGGACGTGCAGACTCCGCACAGACAGTGACCCAGCCGGGAATCGAACCTGAGACCCTGGAGCTGTGAAGCATTTATGCTAACCACTATGCTACCGTGCTGCCCTTTATCTTTAATTTATCACAATTAAATTCTGGGATGTTACATTCCCAGAGACGGCATTATCTGCTGTTTGGGATGTCCACTGGGACAGCGAGTTTCCAAAATAATTGATGTAATTTCCAGTTGCTCGAACAAACAGATTGCAACAGCCTATTCCTATTCAGATGGGTTGGAATATAACTTATTGTTCATTACCCGCTTTCAAGATAGGAGCGGTGTTTAATTGAACAATTTTCATAATATTTAGTGAACACTTTTTCTCCTTTTTTTTCAATTTAAGGGACAATTTTTTCCATTTAAGGTGGCCAATCCACCTAGCCGGTACATCTTTTGGGTTGTGGAGTGAAACCCACACAGACATGGGAGCGGGGGGCGGGCGGAATGTGCAAACTCCACACGGACAGTCACACAGAGCCAGGACCCTCGGCGCCATGAAGCAGCAGGCCTAACCCACTGCGCCACACTACTGCCGCCATATTCTAGCAAAAATGATTTAATAACTTCAAATATAATCCAGTAGGTTTGAAGTCCTTGACTTCCTCACCAACAGGTCGCAATCTGTCAGGATAGGCAAAAGCACCTCCTCCTCAACACCGGAGCCCCGCAAGAATGTGTGCTCAGTCCTCTACTGTAGTCCCGATACACACATGACTGTGTGGCAGGATATAACTCAAACTTAATCTGTAAGTTTTCAGATGATATGACAGTGGTGGGCCGTAGCTCAAACAACGACAAACGAATTACAGAAGGGCGATAAATTCAAAAACAACCTATCTCTAATTGGCGGACTTCAGGAAGCGTAGCAGGACATAAACATCCCCATCTGCATCAATGGCTCTGAAAGTGAAGATGGTTGATAGCTTTAAGTTTCTGGGGCCACCATCACCAACTCTCTGTCCCAGTCCACCCACGTTAATGCAACAGTCGAGAAAGCCCAAGAACGTCTCGACTTCCTACGGAAGAGAATGAAATTCGTCATGTCTGCATTGAATTTCAAAAACTTCTGCAGATGTGCCAGAGAAAGCATCCTGTCCAGCTGCATCACAGCCTGGCATGGCAACTGCTCGGCCCAAGATCGTAAGAAACTAGAGGATGGTGAACTCAGCTCAAAACATCGCACGAGTTTGCCACTCACACATTGATTCTGTAGACACGTCGCGTTCCCCAGGAAGGAAAACAGCATCATCAGAGACCCCTCCCACCCAGGCATTGCCTTCTTCTAGACCCTTCCATCAGACAGCAGTTACAGAAGTCTGACGTTCCGCACACCCAGACACAGGAACACCTTTTTTCCCCACAGCTACAAGACCCCTCAACGACTCCCCCTCAGACTGATCTGTCCCCTGTAAGGACACAATTCTCGCCGCTAGGTGCTGCCCTTGCTGATGCATTTGCGTTGTTTGGGCCCTTGTCCGGACTGAAACCAATCACTGTTGGTCGATGCATCGCTTGTCAAAGTTCACTGTTGATTATTCTTTTTGTCTACTATGTACGTACTGTGTAACTTCCCTCGGCCGCAGAAATATACTTTTCACTGTGCTTCGTTCCATCTGACAAAAAAATCAAATCAAATGGTTTGCACGCTGTTGTGTTAAGTCGACAGTCAGATTCCAAATGCCACAATGCACCTTTCAGGGTTAATCTATATGAAGCTGCTTGTTGAACCATTAATATTTCTGTGCAAATAAGATGGGATCTAGTATCCCTAAATCAACTTAAACCATACTAGATGATGGTTGAAGCAATTGCATAATCTTTGCTATAATGTTTTAATTATGGACCAAGCGTTACAGAATACCAAAGTATACCATGGAGTTCATCTGACGCACAACCTTTAATAGATTTTGGTTATGGGGAGTACAAAGGCCCAGTTTACAGGAGTGATGCTAAAATTATTTTTACACAAATTCAATGTAAATCCCATGAATCCAGTCAACATTTCATAAACAGACAGTAAATAGTTTATCAACTACCAACCCTGATAACCTCCCAAAAGATATATTAGTCTGTAGATAACCCTTAATAACTTTCCAAACAACATCCAGAAGCCAAAAAACTCTTTTAACAAATGCAGTAGGTTTGCATTCCTTGCACAAACACGTATTACTTTGAAATCATCAAGTGATCTGCAGACTTTCTTTAGGTTGCAGAAAGAGAGATCAATATAGACACCTGCTTGGTTTGAATGCAGCTGTGCAACTAAAAGCGAAACTGAACACAGAGCCAAAAAGAGCTTTCAGCGCCACCCACACATCACTACAACCATTCGATAAAGCCGACTTCTCTGAAAGGGACATTCACATGATACCTCCCCCAAGAAAAAATAAATAAACCATCAACCTTAAGGTGTTTTCATTTTTCGCCTTTTCAATTTCCTTTAAGAAATATTGACAGTGAATATACTGTTTTTAACAAAACAAAACACGCAAACATTTAAAATAACAGACTCCATTTTAGTCCACCTTGCACCACCGAACCTGCTTCTCTTCGTCACATTCGTGACAAAGCATCGGCTATCACGTTTTCTCGTACTGCCACATGTATTATTTTTAATTAAAATTGCTGTAACAATAAACTCCATCGAAACAGTCTTGCATTGTTATTCCCGAATCGCTCCAAAACGTCAATGCACTGTGATCAGCATATATAATTGTGTCAGACGAATTGTTGGTAATGTAAATTTGAACATGTTGCAAAGGAAGCACCAAGCTCAAAGTCTCCTTCAGAATCTTTGAAGACTTTATCTGGTGCTAATTTAATTTCATCGAAAAATAACCAATAGGCCCCTCTACTCTTTCGTTGACTTCGTGTAACAGCACAGCACTTGCACCCACATCACTCGCATCAACAGCCACTTTGAACGGTTTTTATAATTTGGGGTGGCCAACACAGGAGCTATGGTTACAAACATCCTTCAGGCAGTCGAATGCCTTTTGACACTCTGCTGCCCAGTTAACTTTGCTACGGTTCTTTAGCAAGTCCGTCAGTGGAGCAACCGCAATGCTGGGGTTCTGCTCAAATTTCCGGTAAATCCCACACATGTCTAGAAATCGCATTATTTCCTTTCGTGTCCAGGGCATTGGAAACTCCCAATAAATTGGGTTTTCACATCTCGGGGGACCAATCGACCTGTCCGATTGTATGGCCAAGAAAAGTGATGTGGGCTTTTCCAAATTCACTTTTGGCTAAGTTTACCACCGATCCCGCCTCCTGAAGTCTATCGAATAACTCCATCAGATGCTTGAAATGGTCTTTTCATGTCTGATTGAAAATTACCAGATCGTCGAGGTCGACTGCACAATTGGATAATCTTGAAACTACTTTGTTAGTTAACCGTTGAAATCTGGCTGGGGCGTATTTCATGCCAAATGGCATAACTTTGAACTGGTATACACCATCCGGAATCACAAAAGCTGAAATCTCCTTTGCCCTTTCGGATAAAGGTACCTGCCAGTAATCCTGAAGTAAGGACAGTTTGGAAATAAAAAAATGATTGTCCCACTTTCTCAATGCAATCCTCCAAACGTGGAATAGGATATGAGTCCGTGTTTTTTACTCCATTAAGCTTTCTGTAGTCCACATGATTTCGGTACCATCACTATGGGTGAGCTCCATTGGCTGCAACACAATTCAATTATGCCATTTTTAAGCAAACTTTCAATTTCCTTGTTAACTTGTGCCAATTTTAAAGTGTGAAGTCCCTGGCCTGCTGCAATGTTTCCGTGACGTTCAATGCAAACTTGAGGAATAACATTTAATCGTCCTGTGAGGCACGCTACAGCCTTCTGGTCTCAATATCGAATTCAACAACTTCAGATGATTAGCTCTACCCCACCTCGACCCATTTGATTTCATCCCATTTCATTTGAACTGTATTTTACATTTTTTTCTTCCTTGTCTTTCTTAATATATAGCTAAACACCCCCATCTTATCGACCTTTCCTCAGCCTTTTTCTTCTTTGCTTCCCCCTTCCCCTCCCCCCTCATCTACAGTTCACAGTTTCTCTACTGTTTTGCCTTTCACATCTTTTGTTCTCTATGGGAACTTGCATTAGCACGCTTTCCCCTTGGTTTCTGTGGCCATTTGCACCCGGTTTCCCTGGGTATCTGTGGCTATGACTCATCTTTCATTCTCCCTCCACAGCATAACTATTTCCCACTTTTTCTGTCTAGTTATCTTTGACAAATGGTCATCGGACACGAAAAGTTCGCTCTTTTCTCTCCCTACAGATGCTGCCAGACCTGCTGAGATTTTCCAGCATTTTCTGTTTTGTTTCATTTCCAGTATCCTCGGCAATTTTATTTTGTCCACTGTATCTGTCACTTTCAAGGAACGTGGTGCGAGGTCTAGACAGTCCATGTGAATTTCTGATGTTTGATCTATCAGATTCTGCTGTGTAAAGGAAACTTACAAGATACTGCGAGGCTTGGAAATAGTGCAAGTGGACAGGATGTTTCCACTTGTGGGAAAAATCTATAACCAGAGGACACCATCTCAGACGAAAGGGTCGATCCTTTAAAAGAGCTTTAAATATCAATTTAAAACACCCAATTTTTTTTTCCCAATTAAGGGGAATTTAACGTGGCCAATTAACCTAAATCTTTGAGTTGCGGAGGCGAAACCCACGCAAACACGGGGAAAATGTGTGAACTCCACACTGACAGTGACCCGGCCTGGATAGAGTGGACGTGAGGAGGGTGTTTCCATTTTTAAGAAAAACTAGAAGCAGAGGACACCATCTCAGACTAAAGGGATGATCCTTTAAAACAGAGGTGAGGAGGAATTTCTTCAGCCAGAGGGTGGTGAATCTGTGGAACTCTTTGCCGCAGAAGGCTGTGGAGTCCAAGTCACTGAGTGTCTTTCAGATAGAGATAGTTGGGGTACTGATTAATAAAGGGATCAAGGGTTATGGGGAGATGGCAGGAGAATGGTAGGAGAAAATTATCAGCCATGATTGAATGATGGAGCAGACTCCATGGGCCGAGTGGTCTAATTCTGCTCCGATGTCCTATTGTCTTATGCACCTGTCCAGTATACCTGTCAGTTTTAGTAAACACTGTGCACGGACCATATGAATTTCTGACGTTTGATCGGATTGTGCTGTGTAAAGGTGACTTCTCCATTGTACCTGTTACATAGAACACTACAGCGCAGTACGGGCCCTTCGGCCCTCGATGTTGCGCCGACCTGTGAAACCATCTGAAGCCTATCTGACCTACACTATTCCATTTTCATCCATATGTCTATCCAGTGACCACTTAAATGCCCTTAAAGTTGGCGAGTCTACTACTGTTGCAGGCAGGGCGTTCCACACCCCTACTACTCTCTGAGTAAAGAAACTGCCTCTGACATCTGTCCTATATCTCTCACCCCTCAATTTAAAGCTATGTCCCCTCGTGTTGGTCATCACCATCCGAGGAAAAAGACTCTCACTGTCCACCCTATCTAACCCTCTGACTATCTTATATGTCTCTATTAAGTCACCTCTCAGCCTTCTCCTCTCTAACGAAAACAACCTCAATTCCCTGAGCCTTTCCTCGTAAGACCTTCCCTCCATACCAGGCAACATCCAAGTAAATCTCCTCTGAACCCTTTCCAAAGCTTCCACATCCTTCCTATAATGTGGTGACCAGAACTGCACGCAGTACTCCAGGTGTGGCCGCACCAGAGTTATGTACAGCTGCAGCATGACCTTGTGGTTCCGAAACTCAATCCCCCTGCTTATAAAGGCTAGCACACCATATGCCTTCTTAACAGCCCTATTAACCTGGGTGGCAACTTTCAAGGATTTATGTACCTGGATGCCGAGATCTCTCTGTTCATCTACACTACCCAGAATCTTGCCATTAGCCCAGTACTCTGCATTCCTGTTACTCCTTCCAAAGTGAACCACCTCACACATTTCCGCATTAAACTCAATCTGCCACCTCTCAGCCCAGCTCTGCAGTTATCTATGTCCCTCTGTATCCTATAACATCCTTCAGCACTATCCACAACTCCACCGACCTTCGTGTCATCTGCAAATTTACTAACCCATCCTTCTACACCCTCTTCCAGGTCATTTATAAAAATGACAAACAGCAGTGGCCCCAAAACAGATCCTTGCGGTACACCACTAGTAACTGAACTCCAGGATGAACATTTGCCATCAACCACCACCCTCTGTCTTCTTTCAGCTAGCCAATTACTGATCCAAACCGCTAAATCACCTTCAATTCCATACTTCCTTATTTTCTGCAATAGCCTACCGTGGGGAACCTTATCAAACGCCTTACTGAAATCCATATACACCACATCAACAGCTTTACCCTGATCCACCTGTTTGGTCACCTTCTCAAAAAACTCAATAAGGTTTGTGAGACATGACCTACCCTTCACAAAACCGTGTTGAGTATCGCTAATCAACTTGTTATTTTCAAGATGATTATAAACCCTATCTCTTATAACCTTTTCCAACATTTTACCCACAACCGAAGTAAGGCTCACAGGTCTATAATTACCAGGGTTGTCTCTACTCCCCTTCTTGAACAAGGGGACAACATTTGCTATCCTCCAGTCTTCCGGCACTATTCCTGTCGACAAAGACGACATAAATATCAAGGACAAAGGCTCTGCAATCTCCTCCCTGGCTTCCCAGAGAATCCTAGGATACATCCCATCTGGCCCAGGGGACTTATCTATTTTGACATTTTCTAAAATTGCTAACACCTCCTCCTTTTGAACCTCAATTCCATCTAGCCTGGTCGACTGAACCTGAGTGTTCTCCTCGACAACATTGTCTTTCTCCAGTGTAAACACTGACGAAAAATATCCATTTAATGCTTCCCCTATCTCCTCTGATTCCACACACAACTTTCCACTACTATCCTTGATTGGCCCTAATCTTACTCGAGTCATTCTTTTGTTCCTGATATACCTATAGAAAGCCTTAGGGTTTTCCTTGATCCTATCCGCCAACGACTTTTCGTGTCCTCTCCTCGCTCTTCTTAACTCTCCCTTTAGGTCCTTCCTGGCTAACTTGTAACTCTCAAGTGCCCTAACTGAGCCTTCATGTCTCATCCTAACATAAGCCTTCTTCTTCCTCTTGACAAGTGCTTCAACTTCCTTAGTAAACCACGGCTCCCTTGCTCGACAACTTCCTCCCTGCCTGACAGGTACATACTTATCAAGGACACGCAGTAGCTGTTCCTTGAAAAAGCTCCACATTTCGACTGTACCCATCCCCTGCAGTTTCCTTCCCCATCCTATACCTCCTAAATCTTGCCGAATAGCATCATAATTGCCTTTCCCCCAGCTATAATTCTTGCCTTGCGGTATATACCTATCCCTGCCCATTGCTAAAGTAAACATAACCGAGTTGTGATCACTATCACCAAAGTGCTCACCTACATCTAAATCTAACACCTGGCCGGGTTCATTACCCAGTACCAAATCCAATGTGGCCTCGCCCCTTGTTGGTCTGTCTACATACTGTGTCAGAAAACCCTCCTGCACGCACTGCACAAAAACTGACCCATCTATAGTACTCGAACTATAGTATTTCCAGTCAATATTTGGAAAGTTAAAGTCCCCCATAACAACTACCCTGTTACTCTCGCTCCTGTCAAGAATCATCTTTGCAATCCTTTCCTCGACATCTCTGGGACTATTCGGAGGTCTATAGACAACTCCCAACAGGGTGACCTCTCCTCTACTGTTCCTAACCTCGGCCCATACTGCCTCAGTAGACGAGTCCTCAAGCGTCCTTTCTACCGCCGTAATACTTTCCTTGATTAACAATGCCACACCCCCCCCCTCTTTTACCATCTTCTCTGTTCTTACAGAAACATCTAAATCCTGGAACCTGCAACAACCATTCCTGTCCCTGCTCTACCCATGTCTCCGAAATCGCCACAACATCGAGATCCCAGGTACCAACCCATGCTGCAAGCTCACCCACCTTATTCCGGATGCTCCTGGCGTTGAAGTAGATACACTTCAAACCAGCGTCCTGCTTGCCGGTGCCCTCTTTCGAACTTTTAACCCTATCCCTGACCTCACTACTCTCAACATCCTGTACACTGGGACTACAATTTAGGTTCCCATCCCCCTGCCATGGGGTGTCGTGTACAAGAAGGACGGGTTGCATTTAAATTGGAGGGGCACCAATATCCTGGCTGGGAGGTTTGCTGGATCCACGCGGGAGGGTTAGCATGGCTCTAGAATGGCAGAGAGATGGGAACGAGAACGCTAGCATGGGTGTAATAACGAAAGGGAAAGAGATAACAAAAACACGATAGGAACATTACCCTTTCTTCTCAAACGCAGTGGTTGTAAGTGTATTTGTTTCAACACCGAAGTATAGTGGGTCAGGCAAATGAACGTAGAACACTTATTAGAACTTGGAATTATGATGTTGTGGTTATCACAGGAACATGGTTAAACGAAGGGCAGGATTGGCAGCTGAACGTTGGGTGATATAGATGATTCAGCAGAGATAGAGGGAGATGTATAAGGTGTGGGGGAGTAACATTACCAGTTAAGGAGAATATTATAGCCCTACCGGCGGAGGACATGTTGGAGGGCTCACACAATGAGCCAATATGTGAAGTGCTCAAGGACAGGAAAGGGCCAATCACAATGTTCGGCGTTTATTACACCCACCCCTCCCCCAACTGCAAGCGAGAAAATGAGGAGCGGAGCAGTTGAGCGGTTTTGGATAGTTGCAAAGTAACATGGCTGTTGTGGTTGGGGATTTTTATTTCCCATATATTAAGCGCATAAGAACATAAGAACAAGGATCAGGAGTAGGCCATCTGGCCCGTCGAGCCTGCTCCGCCATTCAATGAAATCATGGCTGATCTTTTGTGGACTCAGCTCCACTTTCCGGCCCGAACACCACAACCATTAATCCCTTTATTCTTCAAAAAACTATCTATCTTCACCTTAAAAACATTTAATGATGGAGCCTCGACTGCTACACTGGGCAAGAAATTCCATAGATTCACAACCCTTTTGGTGAAGAAGTTCCGCCTAAACTCAGTCCTAAATCTACTTCCCCTTATTTTGAGGCTATTTCCCTAGTTCTGCTTTCACCGGCCAGTGGAAACAACCAGCCCGCATCTATCCTATCTATTCCCTTCATAATTTTAAATGTTTTTATAAGATCCCCCTTCATCCTTCTAAATTCCAACGAGTCCAGTCCCAGTATACTCAACCTCTTCTCAAAATCCAACCCCTTCAGCTCTGGGATTAACCTAGTGAATTTCCTCTGCACACCCACCAGTGCCAGTACGTCCTTTCTCATGTAAGGAGACCAGACTGAACACAATACTCCAGGTGTTGCCTCACTAACACCTTATACAATTGCAGCATAATCTCCCTAGTCTTAAACTCTATCCCTCTAGAAATGAAGGACAAAATTCCATTTGCCTTCTTAATCACCTGTTGCACCTGTAAACCAACTTTCTGTAACTCATTCACTAGCACACCCAGGTCTCTCGGCACAGCGTCATGCTTTAATATTTTATCGTTTAAATAATAATCCCGTTTGCTGTTGTTCCTACCAAAATGGAGAACCTCACATTTGTCAACATTGTATTCCATCTGCCAGACCCTAGCCCATTCACTTAACCTATCCAAATCCCTCTGCAGACTTCCAGTATCCTCTGCACTTTTCGCTTTACCACTCATCTTAGTGTCATCTGCGAACTTGGACACATTGCCCATGGACCCCAACTCCAAATCATCTATGTAAATTGTGAACAATTGTGGGCCCAACACGCATCCCTGAGGGACACCACTAGCTACTGATTGCCAACCAGAGAAACACCCATTAATCCCTACTCTTTGCTTTCTATTAATTAACCAATCCTCTATCCATGCTACTACTTTACCCTTAATGCCATGCATCTTTATCTTATGCAGCAATGCTTTGTGTGGCACCTTGTCAAAGGCTTTCTGGAAATCCAGATATACCACATCCATTGGCTCCCCGTTATCTACTGCACTGGTAATGTCCTCAAAAAAATCCACTAAATTAGTCAGGCACGACCTGCCCTTTATGAACCCATATTGCTTCTGCCCAATGGGACAATTTCAATCCAGATGCCTCGCTATTTCTTCCTTGATGATAGATTCCAGCATCTTCCCAACTACCGAAGGTAAGCTCACTGACCGATATTTTCCTGGTCTCTGCTAATTTTGCTAATTTCCAATCCACCGGGGCCACCCTAGAGTCTAGTGAATTTTGGTAAATCATCGATAGTGCATCTGCAGTTTCCCTAGCCATCTCTTTTAGCACTCTGGGATGCATTCCATCAGGGCCAGGAGACTTGTTTACCTTTAGCCCCGTTATCTTGCCCATCACTACCTCCTTAGTGATAACAATCCTCTCAAGGCCCTCACCTGTCATAGCCTCATTTCTATCAGTCACTGGAATGTTTTACATAGAATTTACAGTGCAGAAGGAGGTAATTCGGCCCATCGAGTCTGTACCGGCTCTTGCAAAGAGCATCCTACGAAGGTCAACACCTCCATCCTATCCCCATAACCCAGTAACCCCACCCAACACTAAGGGCAATTTTGGACACTAAGGGCAATTTATCATGGCCAATCTACCTAACCTGCACATCTTTGGACTGTGGGAGCAAACCGGAGTACCCGGAGGAAACCCACGCACGCACGGGGGGATGTGCAGACTCCGCAGAGACAATGACCCAAGCCGGAATCGAACCTGGGACCCTGGAGCTGTGAAGCGATTGTGCTATCCACAATGCTACCGTGCTGCCCTTGCTATTTGTGTCTTCCACTGTGAAGACCGACCCAAAAAACCTGTTCAGTTCCTCAGCCATTTCCCCATCTCCCATTATTAAACCTCCCTTCTCATCCTCTAAAGAACAAATATTTACCTGAGCCACTCTTTTTTGTTTTATATATTTGTAAAAACTTTTACTGACTGTTTTTATATTCTGAGCAAGTTTACTCTCATACTCTATCTTCCTCTTCTTTATAGCTTTTTTAGTAGCTTTCTGTTCCTCCCTAAAGATTTCCCAGTCCTCTAATCTCCCACCAATCTTTGCCACTTTGTATGCTTTTTCCTTCAATTTGATACTCTGCCTTATTTCCTTAGATATCCACGGTCGATTTTTCCCTCTTTCTACTGTCCTTCCTTTTTATTGGTTTAAACCTTTGCTGAGCACTGTGAAAAATCGCTAGGAAGGTTCTCCACTGTTCCTCAACTGTTCCACCATTAATTCTTTCCTCCCAGTCTACCGTTGCTAGTTCTTCTCTCATCCCACTGTAATCTTCTTTGTTCAAACACAAAACACTAGCATTTGATTTTACTTTCTTACCCTCCCTCTGTATTTAAATTCCACCATATTGTGATCGCTCCTTCCGAGAGGATCCCTAACTATGAGATCATGAATCAATCCTGTCTCATTACACAGGACAAGATCTAGGACCGCTTGTTCCCTCGTAGGTTCTATTACATACTGTTCTAGGAAACTATCGCGGATACATTCTATAAACTTCTCCTCAAGGTTGCCTTGACCGACCTGGTTAAACCAATCGACATGTAGATTAAAATCCCCCATGATAACTGCTGTCCCATTTCCACATGCATTACTTATTTCTTTGCTTATTGCCTGCCCCACCATAACGTTACTATTTGGTGGCCGATAGACTACTCCTATCAGTGAATTATGCGCCTTACGATTCCTGATTTCCACCCAAATGGATTCAACCTTATCCTCCATAGCACCGATGTCATCCCTTACTGCTGCCCGGATGTCATCCTTAAATAACAGAGCAACACCACCTCCCTTACCATCCAAATAGTTTGATACCCTCGGATATTTATCTTCTACTCGTGAATATCCTTTAACCATGTTTCAGTAATGGCCACTAAATCATATTCATTCACGATGATTTGCGCCATCAACTCATTTACTTGATTCGGAATACTACGAGAATTCAGGTAAAGTACACTCATGTTGGTTTTTTTTACCTCCGTTTTGAATCTCAACATCTCCAGTTTTATTCCTTCCAGTATTACTGGGCCTATTCACTGAGCTCTCCTTAGTCGCTGTACCTTGTACTGTCGCCCATTTTGATTTTTGACTATGTAGTCTCTGTCTTGCACTTTCCCCCTTACTTTCTTTTGCTTCTGTCCCTGTTTTGCTACCTTCCAACTTCCTGCATCGGTTCCCATCCCCCTGCGACAATAGTATAAACCCTCCCCAACAGCTCTAGCAAACACCCCCCCCCCCCGCCTCGGACATCGGTTCCAGTCCTGTCCAGGTGTAGACCGTCCGGTTTGTACTGGTCCCACCTCCACAAGAACAGGTCCCAATGCCCCAGGAATTTGAATCCCTCCCTCTTGCACCATCTCTCGAGCCACGCATTCATCCTATCTATGCTGACATTTCTACTCTGACCAACTCGTGGCACTGGTAGAAGTCCTGAGATTACTACCCTTGAGGCCCTACTCGTTAGTTTAACTCCCAACTTCCTGAATTCAGCTTGTAGGACCTCATCCCGTTTTTTTACCTATATCGTGGGTGCCTATGTGCACCACGACAGCTGGCTGTTCACCCTCCCCCCCTCAGAATGTCCTACAGCCGCTCCGAGAAATCCTTGACCCTTGCACCAGGGGGGCAACATACCATCCTGGAGTCTCGATTGCGTCCATAGAACCGCCTGTCTATTCCCCTTACGATCGAGTCCCCTATCACTATTATCCTGCCATTTTTCTTCCTGCCCTGCTGCGCAGAAGAGCCAGCCACGGTGCCATGAACCTTCCCCTGCTGAGCCACCTCCCCCAACAGTATCCAAAGCGGTATATCTGTTTTGCAGGGTGATGACCGCAGGGGACACCTGCACTGCCTTCCTACTCTTGCTCTGTCTTTTGGTTACCCAATACGCCAAACGTGCTAACCACGACCTCCTCAGCATCGCGGATGCTCCAAAGTGAGTCCATCCGCAGCTCCAGAGGCGCTAGGCGGTCTAACAGGAGCTGCAACTGAACACACTTCTTGCACGTGAAAGAGCCAGGGACAGTGGACGTGACCCTGAGCTCCCACATCGCACACGAGGAGCATGACACGGGTCTGGGATCTCCTGCCATGTCTTAATCCTTAGGTAAACGTATACAACTACAATTTCAAAATAAAAATAAATAAATTAGACAATGAAAAGAAAAACTACTTACCAGCGTTCAAAAGCACTTCCGAAAAAGCACCTTCTCTCACTCTGCACCGAATTACCTCACTGCACCAAATTACCAAGTTGCAATTCGCACTCTGGATGTGCATAACTCCGGATGTTTCTACTTGACAAGCGCAAGCTTACTGAGAGCGCTTTCTGTCTGTCTTTTATGCAGACCTCAGCTAAACGATGACTCAAAACTATCTAAACTTCAAAGAGAAGAATACAATGTGCACCTTTGTGCCCCTAAACAGGCCTCAGGTGACTGACAGATAACTGCCTTTCAGCAATTAGGGTGGGGGCAGCTTCAGCCAATCAGACACTAAGCTACACACTGCACTTTTAACTGAAAAACAGCAGAATTAGATTTACCACTTACCTTTCCTGATTACCTCACTGCACCAACTTACCAAGTTGCAATTCCCACTCTGGATGTGCTCACTCTGGCTGTGTCTCCCTGACAAGCCCAAGCTTACTGAGTGCGCTTTATGTCTGTCTTTTATGCAGACCTCAGCTAAGCAATGACTCAAAACTACCTATTACTATTGACTGGGACTCACTTAGTGCCAGGGGTTGGACTCAAGCAGACTTAATAAGATGTATCCAGGAAATCTTCTTGATGCAATATGTCGATAGTCCAACTTGGGAAGGGGCAGTACTGGATCCGGTATTGGGAAATGAGGTGGTTCAAGTTCTAGTAGGGGAACATTTTGGGAGTAATGACCACAGTTCCGTACGGTTTAGGGTACTTTTGGGCAAGAATGAGCGTAACCCTCGCGTTAAGATGCAAAACTGGGGAAAGACAAATGGCGATAACATGAGACAGGAATGGAAACATTTGGATTGGGTGCGGCTGTTGGATGGTAAAAAACATCGGGCACGTGGGAGTCTTTCAAGTGGCAGTTGATAAGGATTTAGGAAGGTCACGTTCCTGAGGGAACAAAGGATGAGTAAGGCAAATTTAGAGAGCCTTGAACAAGGAGGGATATTGTGAACAATGTCAAAACAAAAAGAAAACTTGTACGGTCCAGAAGTGTGGGAGCAGTCGAAACCTTTGAGGAGTATAAAGAAAGTGAAAAGGTATTGAAGCGGAAAATTACGATGGCTAGGAGGGGTCAAGTAATGTCCTTGGGAAGTGGGATTAAGGTGAATCTCAAAGCTTTTTATTCATATGTAAAAAAACAAGAGGGTAGCCAGGGAATGGATTGAACCACTTAAGGGCAGTCGGGGAATCTATGGATTGAGCCAGAGGAAATGGGCTCGGTACAAAATGAATACTTTGCATCAGTGTTCACCACAAAAAGAGACTTTGAAACGAATCTTGGGTCGGGTGTGTGGACAGCCTAGATCATGTTAGCATAGAAAAGGAGGAGGTATTGCGTCTTTTAAAATATATTAAGGTCGATAAGTCGCCTGAGCCGAATGTGATTTACCCCAGAATACTGAGGGAAGCAAGAGAGGAAATTTGCCCGGGCCTTCACTGACATCATTGTTTCTTATTGACGACATGTTATATCCCAAGGACTAGAGAATAGCTAATGTGGTACTGCTGTTTAACAAACGTAGCAGGGATAATCCTGTAAACTATAGGCCGGCAAGCCTCACGTCACTAGCAGTTAAATTATTGTAGAGAATACTGAGGGACAGGATTCATACACTTTCGAAATAAATGGACTCATAAGTGATAGACAGCATGGTATTCTGAAGAGGAGGTCGTGCCTCACTAACATGATCGAGATTTTTAAGGAGATGACAAAGATGATTGATGAATGGGTGGTAGATGCTGTCTACATGGACTTCAGTAAAGCCTTTGGCAAGGTACCTCATTGCATACTGATACAAAAGGTGAAGTCACACTGCATCAGAGGTCAGGTGGTAAAATAGATAGATGGCTCGGTCACAGAAGGCAAAGGGTAGCAGTAGAAGCGTGTTTTTCTGAATTGAATGTGGTGACTAGTGGTTTTCCACATGGATCTGTTCTGCGGCCTAGTTTGCATGTGGTATACATAAACAATTAGGAGGAAAATGTAGCCGGCCTGATGAGGAAGTTCACGGACGACACCAAGGTTGGTGGAGTGGCAGATAGCATTTCGGATTGTCTGAAGATACTGCAGGACATAGATAGGTTGGAGACTTCTGCAAAGAAATGGCAAATATAGTTTAATCCGGACAAATGTGAGGCAATGCACTTTTGTAGGTCGAAAATAGAGGGGAAAGATACCGTAAATGGCAAAACCCTTTCGAATTTAGAGAGTCAGAGAGATTTGGACGTGCAGTCCACAGATCTTTGAAGGTGACAACGCAAGTGAGCGAGGTGTTCGCTAAAGCACATGGAATGCTTGCCTTCATTAGAAAGGGCATCGAATATAAACACTGGTAAGTCATGTGACTGTTGCATAGACATGTAAGCCCGCACTTGGAATATTGCGCACAATTCTGTTCGCCACATAACCAAATGGATGTCGAGAGAGTGCAGAAAATGTTTACCACGAAGTTGTCTGGTTTGGAGGGTGTTAGCTATTTAGAGAGGCTGAATAGATTCGGACTGTTATCATTAGAAAAACGGAGCTTAATTGGGTGATGTCAAAGAGGTCCACAAAAATATGAGGGGGCAGGATACAGTGGATGAGCAGGCACTCTTTCCTCAGGTTAGTCACCAGGAGACATAGTTTAATGTCCTCAGGGCAAAGGTAAGGGGAGATGTGCGAGGCAGTTTTTTTTACACAGTGGGTGGTGAGTGCCTGGAACGCGTTGCCAGGGGAGATTGTGGAAGCAGATATATTAACGTTTTTCAAAAGGCATCTTGACAAACACATGGAGAAGATGGGTTACGGCAGAAGGAACTGCTGTGTCTTTTGGAAAAGATAGGTATCATAACCGATATAGGCTTGGGGGGCTGATGGGCCTGTTCCAGTGCTGTATTGTTCTTTGTTCTTTCTTCGTTGTTCTTTGTTCTTTGCTCTGCTCTTTGTAAAGGTTCGGGTACCACACGGTCCATATTAATTTCTGATGTTTGACCACATTGAGTTGTTTAAAGGTGACTTGTCCACTGTGCCTGTCTGCTTCAGTTAATTACTGTGCGGGTGCAACATGGTCTATGTGAATTCATGATGATTGATCAGATTGTTCTTTGTTGAGGTGAATTGTCCACTGCACCTGTCAGTTTCAGATGACAAGATGCCACACGGTCCATGTGAGTTCCTGATGTTTGATCAAATTGTGCTGTGTAAAGGTGAATTGTTCACTGTACCTGTCAGTTTCAGTTAACGTAGTGTCGATACTACAGGGCCGGTGTAAACTTCTGATGTTTGATCAGATTGTGCTGTGTAAAGGTGAATTATTCATTGTATTTGTCAGATTCATTGAACATGGTTCGGCTGCCACATGGTCCATGTGCCATACAACCTGAAGGGTTCCGAATACCCCGGATTCAACGCACGACATAATAAGACAAACCAAAGGGTGGAGGTTTTTTTCCCCTCATCTGCTCCTCCTGGTGCTCGATGTGGCAACTCTGGTTACCTACTGCTGCCGCACCTGGAATACCTGACTGTGAAGTGCCGCCCGTAATACCTTCCATGTCTGTTTACTTCAGCCATTACATCCCACCCCAGGAAGAAGTGAAGACGGCAATGAGCGAATTGTACGCAGTTTAAAATACCAATAGACCAGAACTCATGGAGGCCTTGTTTATCATGGCCGGTGACTTCAAAGAGTGAATCTGAAGATTGTAGTGGCAAATTCCACCAACACATCTCCTGTCCCACCAGGGGCGACAAAACTCTCCACCACTGCTACACAAACATCAAGGCCGCTACTGGTTCATCCTCCGACCGTAAGTCGGAAAATCGCGACATAAAACTTCTCCCGGCATACTAGCAGAAACATAAGCGGGAGAATCCGGAAAAGAAGACCGTGCAGTGCTGCTCCGAGGTAACACATGACTGTGACTGCGTGACAGCTCAGAATCAGTACATTGGTCCATAATCAAGCACTCAGAGACCAACCTAAACAAGTATGCCACCATCGTCACAGACTTTATCAGCAAATGTGTAGAAGACTGCACGCCACGGAAAGTTGTATGTACCGTCCCTAATCGGAAACCACTGTTTAATCGGGAGATTGACTCCCTACTGAAGGTCAGGTCTGAGGCGTTAAAGTCAGGCGATACTGCGCTATACATGAAATCCAGGTGCGAGCTCGGCAAAGTCATTAGGGATGCTGAGAGACAATACAAATCCAATCTAGAATTATCGACCAACGTCACGTACTCTCATAGGTTGTGGCAAGGCTTCAACAGCATAGCGGGCTACAAAGCGAAGCCCAGTAGTATCTCCAGCAGCAGTGCATCCATCCCCAATGAAGTCAATACAGAAAACGATCAAACCGCTGGCAACTGCCCTGGCTGCCCCGACAGCAACCCAACCATAGTTGTAGCTTCTGAAGTCAGATTGGTCTTCTTGAAAGTGAACCCTTGGAAAGTGACGGGTCTTGACGGTGTCCCTGGTCGTGCTCCTAGAGCCTGCGCATATCGGCTGGCAGATGTGTTTGCAGACATCTTTAACATGTCCTTCCTCCGTTCCGAGGTCCCCACCTGCTTCAGAATACCACCGTCATTCCCGTGCCAAAGAGGAACCAGGCAACGTACTTCAACGACTACCATCTGGTGGCCTTGATATCGATCGTTATGAACTGCTTCAAGAGGTTAGTCATGAGGCCCATCAACTCCATACTCCCAGAATCTTTAGAACCACTGGATTTCGCACACCGCCACAACCAGTCCACAGTAGAAGCCACCCCCTGGCCTTGCACTCGTCCCTGAAGCATCACGACAAGGAATCCTACGTCAGACTCCTATTTATTCACTACAGCTTCGCCTTCACCATAATCCCAGCCAAGCTCGTATCAAAGCTCCAAAACAACGACTTGACTCCTCACTCTGCAATTGGATTCTCGACTTCCTGACCCATGGACCACAGTCAGTAAGAATAAACAATAAAACCTGCTCCACAATAGTCCACAATACCGGTGTCCCGAACGGCTGCCTTCTCGGCTCCCTACGATACGCCCTGTACTCAGAGGACTGTGTTGCAAAATATGGTTCCAACTCCATCGACAACGTTGCTGACGGCATGACCATAGTGGGCCGGATCTCGAATAACGATGAGTCAGAATACTGGAGGGACATATGGATGCGACTGGAGGGATGTGACGACAAATATCTGCCTCTCAATGTCAACACAACTAAAGTGCTGGCCACGGACCTCAAGAAGCAAAGACTGTTGAGGAATTAAACAAACGAATGTGATACAAAATGGGATAATTAGTAAGGATAATGTAGAGGCCGGAACAAAGGAACTGGGCTTATCATGGCTTGGATGGGGGGGGATGTGTAATTGCTACGACGAGAATGCTGAGTGAAAGCAACCCGCTTCCCCCCCCCCCCCCAAGGGCTGAAGAATATGAAGTGAGCCCAGGGCTGAGGAATGTGAAATGAGCCAATCAGGATATATGACCAGATCAAGAAGTGCATAGGGATAGCCTATGGGAATTTTGCATTCATGTCTTGCCTTATTTGGTCGTATGTATGTGAATTTTGATGCAACTTGAATGTATCTGTACAGAAATGTTTTGTCCCGTTGTTCACTCTGGCTGTTGAAGATCCAGGAGACATGGTTGTGTCCTGCTCTCCCAATAGAGTGAGTCACCCAGCTAGCTGGTTAAAATAAACAATAATTGATACCTGCAAACCGGCTGAAATTTTATTGAGACCAGACTGGCGGAAAAAGAATCAGGATTGTCATTTGTTGTCGAAATCCAGGATATCTCCAGCCGATCATCTCTCATCTGCGAAATCAGAATTGGACTGATCTCGGACGGGGAAAGATGAAATGGGCCCACGATGTGAGTAGTTGGAAAATGACCATGTCGATTTTTCTCTCTTGTAGTCTGATTACAGTCTAATGACTCGCATTTGATCAGGTAAAATCGTCTCGACGAAATCAAAGGTCAGTCTGACAGATTAGAAGAATTAATTTCAGTAGATGCAGGCCTAGTAAGTCAGGTGCATGTGAGTTGAAAATTAAAATTGGTTATATTAAATTACACTAATTCGGATAAGGTCTTTAACGGGTTGAGGGAATGTCACAGAGACAATTCAGTTAAGGCCGGTGATGGAATGTTCTGGAGACAATTCAATTCCGTGCAATTAGAATTGGCTAAAATTGGTTATATTAAATCACACAAATTCGGTTAAGGTCTTTAACGGGTTGTGTGAATGTCACAGAGACAATCCAGTTAAGGCCGCTGATGGAATGTTCTGGAGACAATCCAATTCCGTACAATTGGAATTGGCTAAGTTAAAATTTATTCTTGGGAGGTATGTTTTCTGAGTGAAACATATAATTGGGAGATGAATGGCCACGAGGGGGAACCAGAGACGTGTGAAGTTCAGAACCGTGTCGGAAAGTGGAGCTCTCAGGATTTGCTAAAATTATATTCTGGTTTCTTTGAAAATTCAAACTTCTATTGTTCGGTTGGGTGAGATGGATGAAAGTACAATGATTTGAATTCCTTTGTTTGAATGGAGATCTCCAACGAATGAATGAGTCCGTTTAATAAGAATTTGTGAACATCCTCTTGTATTCCTAGTTTTTAAAATGTTGTGTTTTTCAAAACGAAGTTGCACATCAATTAGGAGGTATACTCGGCCATTAAAGTGAGATTTAAAACGGGGTAAGTATTTGAAAGTTCTTTAGAAAATCAGTAACATTGATTAATATTGTGGGAGTTAATTACAACATAATTAGGGGCAGCAGGGTAGCATGGTGGTTAGCATAAATGCTTCACAGCTCCAGGGTCCCAGGTTCGATTCCCGGCTGGGTCACTGTCTGTGTGGAGTCTGCACGTCCTCCCTCTTTGTGCGTGGGTTTCCTCCGGGTGCTCCGGTTTCCTCCCATAGTCCAAAGATGTGCGGGTTAGGTGGATTGGCCATGCTAAATTGCCCGTAGTGTCCTAATAAAAGTTCGGTTAAGGGGGGGGGTTGTTGGGTTACGGGTATAGGGTGGATACGTGGGTTTGAGTAGGGTGATCGTGGCTCGGCACAACATTGAGGGCCGAAGGGCCTGTTCTATGTTCTATGTTCTATAATTCTCAGTAAGTAAACAAAAAGCAAAATCAAAATGTATATTGGGATTTGTAAATGATTAGTTTAAACTAGGCATAGTCTTGGCTGCTCTAAAACAAAATTAAGAAATAAGAGAACAAAGGAATCTAAATTGAATTGTGAAGACTAGGCATTCGGTGTGCGCCATGTGGTCCTTTGTTAGAGGCAGACATGATGTACGGTGTGTTCCAAATTTGTAGAGATTTCAGTATTTTCTCTGGAAACTCACTACACATCAAATTTACTGTTCGGGGATTTTAATACAGCAAAGTCTATGGATTTTTTTGGACTACATTGCAGATGGAGCTTTAAGGAATAAAAATATGGGACCGGAGCTTAGTTTAGGAGTATTACTTGCCGTATAAGGAAATGAGAATCTGATGCCAGAGAAAGATTAATAAAAATAGATGCAAAAAAATGTTAAGATATAAACACCAATTGATAACTAGAGGAGACAAGCAAAGCAAAACTAGCAATAGAAAGAATGACACAGGGTTAATCAGCACACAATTCCAGCACACAATTCAGGGAAACTGACCCAGCACTATCCCTTGACCCGAGGTGGCAAATGCGAGCTGGAGATAATGATGAAAGAGTTAGAACAGCAGGGAAAAGACAGCTTTTACCTTTGGCACTAAACATTACGTATACTGTAAATTGCCACAAAGATATGTTAAATCCCCGAACTACTTTCAGGCCATAGTAAGGGAGCTGATTAAACATGATTTGGCTTTAGTATATTTTGATGATGTGTTAAGTAGAGGTGATGATCAGGAGGACACATGTTGAAAGAGTGACCAAAATTATTAATACACTTAGTGAAGTAGGATTTAAAATAGGGTTAAAGAAATGCCAGATTGGCAGGAGCGAAATCGACTATTTAGGGTATTCAGTGTCAAAGGCAGGCACAGTAAGAAGTCTTACAACATCAGGTTGAAGTCCAACAGGTTTGTTTCAAACACGAGCTTTCGGAGCGCAGCTCCTTCCTCATGTGAAGCTGCGCTCCGAAAGCTCGTGTTTGAAACAAACCTGTTTGAATTTAACCTGGTGTTGTAAGACTTCTTACTGTGCTCACCCCAGTCCAACGCCGGCATCTCCACATCAAAGGCAGGCAGGGAGGCCAGTGTTGGGATGAGAGAGAAAGTTACTAGAATCCCAGCGCCTGTTTCACGAAACGGGGTTCAGCAAATTATGTGAACTTTGGGGTATTTGAGACAACGATGGAAGAATGGTCATGAGAGTATGCAGGCCCTCTTTTTCCTCGGAGCAGCAAAAGTAAATTGAACTCTTAATCACAGCTGATAGAAGCACAGGGGAAGTTGCATTGGATAATTGGTCCCCAGTTTAAAATAATTCCTTGTAAACATAATGAAACATCGTGTCAAAGGTGTGGCACGTCCTGTAGCCCAGTAGTTTCGTCAAGGAGTAATCATATGAAACCTAGGAGAATGACAGAATGACGTAGTCAGACAATTTGATATTGCATTTAGACCAATAGGAATGGGGAAATGCTTCGGCTCCAAGCAATACTGGTGATTGAAGTTTGTGATGACCTGGGGACGTGCAATTCGCGTAACAGTGCTAAGAGACTGTGACATTGCAATGATGCCGTGCCAAAGGCTAGATCATATTCACCAACCGCTCGGACAAGGGAAATTCGAATGTTTGGGTGTGGGTGTCAGGATGCCAGTGAACCTGTTAAAAGCATCGATTGGACAGGTGAGACAGTGAAAATGTCATGTTCGGAACTTAGCTTTCAAAAAATTCCTGTCACAATCAGAATTAAAAACATTGAAGCAGATACAGTAGCAATATCCGAAATGTAGCAGTGAACGTTTCACGGTGATTGGATTTGAGGAAAGAACAATACAAAGGGTCTATCGACACTGGTCTGCGAGATGGATGCATTTACCATTAATTTTCGTGCACAGATTACAAATCCTGACATGTACATACGAATGACAAGGAAGAGGGATAGTTGCTAGTCAGTACAACTATAAGAGTTTTACTGCCATCCAACAATAGTAAGGCGAAAAAGTCACTGATAGGACTAGTGTATAGGCCACCAAATAGTAACGTTGTGGTGGGGCAGGCAATAAACAAAGAAATAACTGATGCATGTAGAAATGGTACAGCAGTTATCATGGGGGATTTTAATCTACATGTCGATTGGTTTAACCAGGTCGGTCAAGGCAGCATTGAGGAGGACTTGAAAGAATGTATCCGCGATAGTTTCCTAGAACAGTACGTAATGGAACCTACGAGGGAACGCACGGCCCTGGATCTTGTCCTGTGTAATGAGACAGGATTGATTCATGATCTCGTAGGTAGGGATCCTCTCGGAAGGAGCGATCACAATATGGTGGAAATAAAAAACAGATGGAGGCTGAGAAGGTAAAATCAAATATTAGTGTTTTGGGCTTAAACAGTCGAACAGGCTAGATGGGAATGAGGTTCACAATGAGGACGTGTTAGCAATTTTGGAAAGTGTAAAAATAGATAAGTCCCCTGGGCCAGATGGGATTTATCCTTGGATTCTCTGGGACGTCAGGGAGGAGATTGCAGAGCCTTTGTCCTTGATGTTTATGTCGTCTTTGTCGACTGGAGGATTGCAAATGTTGTCCCCTTGTTCAAGAAGGGAGTAGAGACAACCCTGGTAATTATAGACCTGTGAGCCTTACTTCGGTTGTGGGTAAAATGTTGGAAAAGGTCATATGAGATAGGTTTATAATCATCTTGAAAAGAACAAATTGATTAGCGATACTCACCACGGTTTTGTGAAGGGTAGGTCATGCCTCACAAATTGTATTGAGTTTTTTGAGAAGGTGACCAAGCGGTTGATGTGGTGTATATGGATTTTAGTAAGGGGTTTGATAAGGTTCCCCACGGTAGGCTATTGCAGGACATACGGAAGTATGGGATTGAAGGTGATTTAGCGGTTTGGATCAGTAATTGGCTGTCTGAAAGAAGACAGAGGGTGGTGGTTGATGGCAAATGTTCATCCTGGAGTTCAGTTACTAGTGGTGTACCGCAAGGATCTGTTTTGGGGCCACTGCTGTTTGTCATTTTTATAAATTACCTGGTAGAGGGTGTAGAAGGATGGGTTAGTAAATTTGAAGATGACACGAAGGTCGGTAGAGTTGTGGATAGTGCTGAAGGGTGTTATAGGTTACAGAGGGACATAGATAAGCTGCAGAGCTGGGCTGAGAGGTGGCAGATGGAGTTTAATGCGGAAAAGTGTGAAGCGGTTCACTTTGGAAGGAGTAACTGGAATGCAGAGTACTGGGCTAATGGCAAGATTCTTGATAGTGTAGATGAACAGAAAGATCTCGGCATCCAGGTACATAAATCCCTGAAAGTTGTCACCCAGGTTAATAAGGCTATTAAGAAGGCATATGGTGTGCTAGCCTTTATCAGTAAGGGGATTGAGTTTCATAAGAACATAAGAACATAAGAACTAGGAGCAGGAGTAGGCCATCTGGCCCCTCGAGCCTGCTCCGCCATTAAATTAGATCATGGCTGATCTTTTGTGGACTCAGCTCCACTTTCCGGCCCGAACACCATAACCCTTAATCCCTTTATTCTACAAAAAACTATCTATCTTTACCTTAAAAACATGTAATGAAGGAGCCTCAACTGCTTCACTGGGCAAGGAATTCCATTGATTCACAACCCTTTGGGTGAAGAAGTTCCTCCTAAACTCAGTCCTAAATCTACTTCCCCTTATTTTGAGGCTATGCCCCCTAGTTCTGCTGTCACTCGCCAGTGGAAACAACCTGCCCGCATCTATCCTATCTATTCCCTTCATAATTTTAAATGTTTCTATAAGATCCCCCCTCATCCTTCTAAATTCCAACGAGTACAGTCCCAGTCTACTCAACCTCTCCTCATAATCCAACCCCTTCAGCTCTGGGATTAACCTAGTGAATCTCCTCTGCACACCCTCCAGTGCCAGTACGTCCTTTCTCAAGTAAGGAGACCAAAACTGAACACAATGCTCCA
This sequence comes from Scyliorhinus canicula, assembly GCF_902713615.1. NCBI lineage: Eukaryota > Metazoa > Chordata > Chondrichthyes > Carcharhiniformes > Scyliorhinidae > Scyliorhinus > Scyliorhinus canicula. The sequence goes on from NC_052174.1 coordinate 4,956,606, forward strand.
GGTGTGGCCGCACTAACACCTTATACAATTGCAACATAACCTCCCTAGTCTTAAACTCCATCCCTCTAGCAATGAAGGACAAAATTCCATTTGCCTTCTTAATCACCTGTTGCACTTGTAAACCAACCTTCTGTGACTCATGCACTAGCACACCCAAGTCTCTCTGAACAGCGGCATGCTTTAATATTTTATCGTTTAAATAATAATCGCGTTTGCTGTTATTCCTACCAAAATGGATAACCTCACATTTGTCAACATTGTATTCCATCTAGGGTGGAGTTTCGGAGCCACGAGGTCATGCTGCAGCTGTACAAAACTCTGGTGCGGCCGCACCTGGAGTATTGCGTGCAGTTCTGGTCACCACATTATAGGAAGGATGTGGAAGCTTTGGAAAGGGTTCAGAGGAGATTTACTAGGATGATTCCTGGTATGGAGGGAAGGTCTTACGAGGAAAGGCTCAGGGACATGAGGTTGTTTTCGTTAGAGAAGAGAAGTCTGAGGTGTGACTTAATAGAGACATATAAGATATTCAGATGGTTAGATAGGGTGTACAGTGGGAGTCTTTTTCCTCGGATGGTGATGACCAACACGGGGGGACATAGCTTTAAATTGAGGGATGGTAGTTATAGGACAGATGTCAGATGCAGTTTCTTTACTCAGAGAGTAGTAGGGGTGTGGAACGCCCTGTCTGCAACAGTAGTAGACTCGACAAATATAAGGGCATTTAAGTGGTCATTGGATAGACATATGGATGAAAATGGAATAGTGTAGGTCAGATAGGCTTCAAATGGTTTCACAGGCCGGCGCAACATTACCGCGCTGTAATGTTCTATGTCTATGTTCTAAAGGAGATTACAACGGGATGAGAAAAGAACTAGCTAAGGTAGACTGGGAGCAAAGACTTTATGGTCGAACAGTTGAGGAAGCGATTTTTCACAGTGCTCAGCAATGGTTTATACAAACAAAAAGAAAGGACGGCAGGAAGATGGAAAATCGATCGTGGATATCTAAGGAAATAAGGGAGAGTATCAAAGCGCTTGAGCAGCACGGTAGCATTGTGGATTTCACAAATTCTTCACAGCTCTAGGGTCCCAAGTTCGAAACCAGGCCTGGGTGACAATCTGTGTGCAGTCTGCACGTTCACCCCGTGTGTGCGTGGGTTTCCTGCGGGTGCTCCGGTTTCCTCCCACAATCCAAAAATGTGCAGGTTAGGTGGATTGGCCGTGATAAATTGCCCTTAGGGTCCAAATTGCCCTTAGTGTTAGGTGGGGTTACTGGTTTATGGGGATAGGGTGGAGGTATGGGCTTGGGTAGGGTGCTCTTTCCAAGAGCCGGTGCGGACTCGATGGGCCGAATGGCCTCCTTATGCACTGTAAATTCTACGAAACAAATTGAAGGAAAAAGCATACAAAGTGGCAAAGATTGGTGGGAGACTAGAGGACTGGGAAATCTTTAGGGGGCAACAGTAAGTTACTAAAAAAGCTATAAAGAAGAGTAAGATAGATTGTGAGAGTAAACTTGCTCAGAATATAAAAGTAGACAGTAAAAGGTTCAACAAATATATAAAACAAAAAAGAGTGGCTCAGGTAAACATTGGTGCTTTAGAGGATGAGAAGGGAGGTTTAATAATGGGAGATGAGGAAATAGCTGAGGAACTGAACAGGTTATTTGGGTCAATCTTTACAGTGGAAGATAAAAATAACATGCCAGTGACTAATAGAAATGAGGCTATGAAAGGTGAGGACATTGAGATGATTGTTATCACTAAGGAGGTCCTGATGGGCAAGCTAATGGGGCTAAAGGTGGACAAGTCTCGTGGCCCTGATGGAATGCATCCCAGAGTGCTAAAAGAGATGGCTAGGTAAATTAACTCACTAGACTCTGGGGTGGATTGGAAATTAACAAACGTGACACCAATTTTTAATAAAGGAGGTAGGCAGAGAGTTGGTAATTATAGGCCAGCGAGCTTAACTTCAGTAGTAGGGAAGATGCTGGAATGTATCATCAAGGAAGAAATAACGAGGCATCTGGATCGAAATTGTCCCATTGGGCAGACGCAGCATGGGTTCATAAAGGGCAGGTCATGCCTAACTAGTTTAGTGGAATTTTTTGCGGACATTAGCAGTGCAGTAGATAACGGGTGCCAATGGATGTGGTATATCTGGATTTCCAGAAAGCCTTTGACAAGGTGCCACACAAAAGGTGCTGCATGAGATAAAGATGCATGGCATTAAGGGTAAAGTAGTAGCATGGATAGAGGATAGGTTAATTAATAGAAAGCAAAGAGTGCGGATTACTGGGTGTTTCTCTGGTTGGCAATTAGTAGCTAGTGGCGTCCCTCAGGGATGCGTGTTGGGCCCACAATTGTTCACAATTTACATCGATGATTTGGAGGTAGGGACCAAGGGCAATGTGTCCAAGTTTGCATATGACAGTAAGGTAAGTGGTAAAGAGAAAAGTGCAGAGGATACTAGAAGTCTGCAGAGGGATTTGGATTGGTTAAGTGAATGGGCTCGGGTCTTGCAGATGAAATACAATGTTGACAAATGTGAGGTTATCCATTTTGGTAGGAATAACAGTAAACGGGATTATTATTTAAATGATAAAAAATTAAAGCATGCTGCTCTGCAGAGACCTGGGTGTTCTAGTGCATGAGTCACAGAAAGTTCGTTTAGAGGTGCAACAGGTGATTAAGAAGGCAAATGGAAGTTTGTCCTCCACTGCTAGAGGGATGGAGTTTGAGACTAGGGAGGTTATGCTGCAATTGTATAAGGTGTTCGTGAGGCCACACCTGGAGTATTGTGTTCAGTTCTGGACTCCTGACTAGAGAAAGGACATACTGGCACTTGACTGTGTGCAGAGGAGATTCACTAGGTTAATCCCAGAGCTGAAGGGGTTGGATTACGAGGAGAGGTTGAGTAGACTGTCTTATATAAATATATATAATTATGAAGGGAATAGATAGCATAGATGCGGGCAGGTTGTTTCCACTGGCGGGTGAAAGCACAACTGGGGGAGCATAGCCTCAAAATAAGGGAAAGTAGATTTAGAACTGAGTTTAGGAGGAACTTTTTCACCCAAAGGGTTGTGAATCTATGGAATTCCTTGCCCACTGAAGCAGTTGAGTCTCCTCCATTAAATGTTTTTAAGGTAAAGATAGTCAGTTTTTTGAAGAATAACGGGATGAAGGGTTATGGTGTTCGTGACGGAAAGAAGAGCTGAGTCCAGAAAAGATCAGCGATGATCTCATTGAATGGTGGGGCAGGCTCGACTGGCCAGATGGCCAACTCCTACTCCTAGTTCTTATGTTCTCATATTCTTATGTAAGCTGGCTATGGCTCGGATGATGCCGATCGGCTTGGCCCATCATTATTCACCAAGATGACATCCCGTTACTGGTGACCATCACACCAGATGAAGCTGGATGGAGAGCCAATGGCTGTAAAAATGTGATGAGGTGTTAATGTACGGAATACCAGTTTAGTTAAGTCCTGATAACGGGCCCCATTTTATTGGACAGATTAATGAGGAGTTCTGCTCCCAGTTGGGCATACGCCAGCAGTTCCACAATCAGACCCTCAAAACCAAATTGTCCAAATTACGAATGGACAGGTGATTAGCATGGTTTAAGTTGCTCCCCGTTGCCCTCCTCCAGCTGCGGGTCACATCTGCGGGATCGGTCCTGCTCTTTCCTGCCGCGACCTTTTATGGCAGGCCCATTAGAACACCCTGGAACCTGCCTGTTCCCAGACTGGTCCAGTTTCACCACATGACTGAAGAAAGGACTAACTATGTTCTAGCCCTCACTAAATCCCGCAATGAACTCCATAGCCAGGTTCGAGTGGCTCACCCGTCACCGTCCCCCATTGCATAGCTCTCTTGAAAAATGAAAAATGAAACATCAGTGCAGCCTGGTGGCTGTGTCATGGTTAAGAACTGGACTCGGAAAGTGTTGGAGCCACAGTGACCGGAGCCTTTCCAAGTTCTCCTTACCACCCCCGCTGCGGTTAAAGTGGAGGGGCGGAGTGCTGCGTCTACATCCACCACTGCAAAATGGTCGGTCACTGAATAGTCCAACTCGGGAGGGGGCCACACTGCACCTGGTATTGGGGAATGATCCCTGTCACGTCGTTGATGTTTCAGTCGGTGATTACTTTGGGATAACGATCACAATTCCGTTAGTTTTAGACTACTCTTGGACAAGGCCAAGAGTGGTCCGAAAGGAAGAGTGCTAAACTGGGGAAAGGTAGTGTACAACAAAATTCGGCAGGAGCTAGGGAATGTGGATTGGGAGCAGCTGTTTAAGGGTAAATCCACATTTGAAATGTGGGAGTCTTTTAAGGAAAGGTTGGTTAGAGTGCAGGACAGACATGTCCCTGTGAAAATGAGAGATGGAAATGGCAAGATTAGGGAACCATGGATGACGGGTGAAATTATGAGACTAGCTAAGATGAAAAAGGAAGCATTCATAAGATCGAGGCAACTCAAAACTGATGATGTTTTGGAGGAATATCGGGAAAGCAGGACGAATCTCAAACGCGCAAGAAAGAGGGCTAAAAGGGGTCATGAAATATCTTTGGCTAACAGGGTTAGAACATAGAACATAGAACAGTACAGCACAGAACAGGCCCTTCGGCCCTCGATGTTGTGCCGAGCAATGATCACCCTACTTAAACCCACGTAACCCGTATACCCGTAACCCAACAATCCCCCCATTAACCTTACACTACGGGCAATTTAGCATGGCCAATCCACCTAACCCGCACATCTTTGGACTGGTTAAGGAAAATCCCAAAGTCTTTTATTCGTATGTAAGGAGCAAGAGAGTAACTAGAGAAAGGATTGGCCCACTCAAAGACAAAAGAGGGAATTTATGCGTGGACTCAGAGGAAATGGGTGAGATTCTTAATGAGTACTTTGCTTCGGTATTCACAAAGGAGAGGGACAAGACGGATGTTGAGGCTAGGGATGGATGTTTAAATACTGTAGGTCATGCTCTCATAAGGAAGGGGGAAGTTTTGGGTATTCTAAAAGACGTTAAGATGGAGAAGTCCCCAGTACCGGATGGGACCTGTCCCAGATTACTGAGGGAAGCGAGGGCCGAAATAGCTGGGGCCTTAACAGATATATGTGCAGCATCCTTGAGCATGGGTGAGGTCCCGGAGGACTGGAGAATTGCAAATGTTGTCCCTTTGTTTAAGAAGGGTAGCAGGGAAAATCCAGGGAATTATAGACCTGTGAGTTTGACGCCAGTCATAGGCAAACTGTTGGAAAGGATAATGAGGGATAGGATCTATTCACATATGGAGGAAAATAGACTTACCAGTGATAGGCAGCATGGTTTTGTGCAAGGAAGGTCATGCCTTACAAACCTAATAGAATTCTTTGAAGAAGAGACAACGTTAATTGATAAGGGAAGGGCTGTAGATGTCCTATACATGGACTTTAGTAAGGCGTTTGACAAGGTTTCCCATGGCAGGTTGATGGAAAATGTGAAGTCGTATGGGGTTCAGGGTGTACTAGCTAGATGGATAAAGAACTGGCTGGGTAACAGGAGACAGAGAGCAGCGGTGGACGGGAGTGTCTCAAAATGGAGAAGGGTGACTAGTGGTGTTCCACAGGGATCCGTGCTCGGACCACTGTTGTTTGTGCTCGACATAAATGACCTGGAGGACGGTATAGGTGGTCTGATTAGCAAGTTTGCAGATGATACAAATATTGGTGGAGTTACAGATAGCGAGGTGGACTGTTAGAGAATACAACAAAATATAGATAGATTGGAGAGTTGGGCAGAGAAATAGCAGATGGAGTTCAATCCAGGCAAATGCGAGGTGATGCATTTTGGAAGATCAACTTCAAGAGCGGGCTATTTTGTCAATGGAAGGATCCTGGCGAAAATTGATGCACAGAGAGATCTGGGAGTTCAGTTCCAATGCACCGTGAAGGTGGGAACACAGGTTCATAGAGTGGTCAAGAAGGCATACAGCATGCTTGCCTTCATCGGACGGGGTATTGAGTACAAGAGTCGGCAGGTCATGTGACAGTTGTATAGGACTTTGGTTAGGCCACATTTTGAATACTGCGTGCAGTTCTGGTCGCCACATCACCAGAAGGATGTGGATGCTTTGGAGAGGGTTGTAGCCACTGTAGCCACCTAAAATGGACACTGAACTAAACAAGATGGAGAATCGCTAAGACTGCAGGGAAAAAGCAGTTTAGCCAAGGCAGCAGCCTGCAAACACTCATTAGCATTTTGCAAGCAGCAAAACTAGTTTCTGGCCAGGTGGAAGATCTCAAACCAAAGGTGATAATGGCAAAACGCTTTACATACTAATGAGGCAGTCCAGATCTAGGCACACACAATGGCAACATTTAGGTTTGAATAAGATACTTTAAGTGGATGTCCAGACAGAGCGGCACCAGAAGTATCCACTATAGAAACCGCCCCCGCCATCAAGAGAGACCCTCACATTGGAGGAATTCAAAAGATATCGATTGGGAGTGATCCAATCGATACCTGAAGGTAAAGCCCGCCCAGAAAAAGGCAAGGACATTGGGGACCCCTATAAAAGATAGACCCCCACCCATGGTCCTGTCTGTTGTTTCGTGTTCCGGCTTTGACCAAGAACTCCAACCTGTATCCTGACTCCAGCCGTTGAGCACCAGCCGCCGAACCGTAAGTGCCAATACGACGCTTGCTACGCGAACCAGGCCCTCTAGACCCCCAGTGACCAGCACGCGTTTTGAAGGTTGCAGACCAAGACCGGAACGAAGGCCTCGTTCCCTGACCTTGCCTGTTCCTGTTTAGTTAAGTATTCTGATCGCTTAGTTTATTCATAGCTTAGTCCCTTAGCGTGTGCATGCGTATTTATTATAATTGTATAATAAATATTGATCGTTTGGAACTTACTAATCGGTGTATCGTTTTATTACTTTGAACCTGACCTTGGAATATTTGTGAGGTGTCTATACGGCATTTGGCGACTCCTGAGCTGAAAATACATACATAGAGCCTAGTAGTGTTAAGCACACGGCCTTTAAACGGAGGCGTGTTAATACACTCCAATAAACGCGTTTTACACCCATAGTAAAACGTGCAACAGGGTGCAGAGGAGGTTCACCAGGATGTTGCCTGGTATGGAGTGGGCTAGCTATGACGAAAGGTTGAGTAGATTAGGATTGTTTTCATTGGAAAGACTGAGGTTGAGGGGGGACCTGATTGAGGACTACAAAATTATGAGCGGTATGAACAGGGTGGATAGCAACAAGCTTTTTACAAGAGTGGGGGTGTCAGTTACAAGGGATCACGATTTCAAAGTGAGAGGGGGAAAGTTTAAGGGAGATGTGCGTGGAACGTTTTTTACGCAGAGGGTGGTGGGTGCCTGGAATGCTTTGCCAGCGGCGGTGATAGAGGCGGGCACGAAAGCATAATTTAAGAGGCATCTTGACGGGTATATGAGCGGGCGGGAACAGCGGGAAGTAGACCTTGGAAAATAGGAGACAGGTTTAGATAAAGGATCTGGATCGGCGCAGGCTGGGAGGGCTGAAGGGCCTGTTCCTGTGCTGTAATTTTCTTTGTTATTTGTTCTTTGTCCTTTCCCCAGCGCTGTTTTACAGGTGTGGAGCATGACGGATTGGATACGGGCCACCTGTGCAGTCTTCGGCTTTGCCTCACTTGGAACACCATCTATAAGTGTTATCCCGACCAAACTACAAGGACATTTCGCTTATGCAGAGGTGACGTTCTCCGCTGCCCCCTTGTACGAGGGCGTAGTATCGTCTCATGGAAGGTTATCAAGTTAGAGGACAATGAAGGGCTCAGGAAACAATTATATCAGACCCGGCGTTGGGAAGGGAACATTGCGTGGACATTGCCTTGTTTTGGAGTAAATGTTCATTTGATTTTGGATGTGATAAGTCTGGTGCCATAACGGTAAAATCAGACCATGTGGAGGGGGTAGGAAAAGGTTGTAGAGGAGAGAGGAGGAATAACAAGAGGACGGAACGAGTAAGAAGGGAGGCACGACGAGAACGCAGGTTATCAGGAGGTACCCAGCTAGCTGGTTAAAATAAACAATAATTGATACCTGCAAATCCGTCTCAAATTTTATTGAGCCCAGACTGGCAGCAAAAGAATCAGGATTGTCAACGCCCCCTCCCTAACGCTCCCTGCGATTCTGGATGGTACGCAGTTGATTTAAATTGTTTTATTACTAAGCTACCCTTAACTTCTTTCAATAACTACGAGGTGAAATTTGATCCTTGATCCTATTGTATCTCTGTGGGTAATCCGTATCTAGTAAAAAATTTAGGTAACTCCTCCACAATCATTTTAGCTGTAATTTTGCGTTCTGGAATGGCCTCTGGAAACCTCGTAGACACGTCCATCATAGTCAAAAGATATTGATTCCTACTTTTCGTTTTAATAATGGAACTTCAATTTTATATTCAGTCTTTGATTTCTCCTGTGACGTTGCGACCCTGATACGATACAATCCGGAAAGATCCCACGATATTCGTCCTGGAATACTTCAGTTGTCTGATTTTCCACTGGCTTTACAACCACAGCAGGCATCACTTCCACCTGCGATCCAGCTGTATCTTTAACCAAGATAAACTGTATTCCTGGACAAGATAGGTTCTATGTTACTCCTTGGACCACTGCACCACTCTTCACTGGACTTCCACCCTTTCCTTTTATAATGGAATACTACTCTCCCCTCCCTGAATTTCAGATATTGCCACATTTTCCGACAATTTCCTCCCAAACTGCAGAACTTCTAATCTCTTACCATCGTAGATTGAACAGCTCCCCTATCTCTTAAAATTGTGACTTCTTTACCTACTCCTCCTGGTACATATCAGTAAACTTTACCCACGCAAGTAAATTCTGTAAAGAGATCTGGTACCTTCTTATCAATCACCTCGTGATCTGGCTGTTCACTCTTTTGCACCTCCTTCGCTTCACTTGGGCTTTCCTTTCCCGCTTTAACAAACCACTGTCTTATCCTGTTTTACCATCTCAGCCTTCCCAGTGCACTTCTTCAACCACCAACACTGTGACTTTACACGGCCTAGTTTATTACAGTGAAAACATTTGAAACTTTTCATTTTTCTTCCACCCTCATGGACTTATTTTTTGATCTGTGGTACACTCTTCTTATCAGCTCCCATTAGATCACCATTGCCTTCATGAATTGAGCATTTCTAATCTCCGCAGTTTCTATCCCTCATGGGCTGAATCTGAAGGCGGAAACCAAATTTTGAAAGATGAACAAATTCATAATCATCTGCAATTTCTGCTGCTAATCTCGGTGTTTGAAACTTCGGCTCTTCCACGTGCGTTCTCACTACATCAGCTGTGAATGTTTAAACTGCCCCAGAGTTATAATCTCTCTGAGAGCTTGGTCTATTTTGGTCTATTTTCAAAGCCCTTATCGATCTATCGAAATTACTCTGTTTGATCATTTCAAACCCCATGTAAGTTTGACGAGATTCGTTCCTTAAATTTCTGAACCTTTTTCTGTCGACGTCAGACACTCGTTCATATGCAGCTAATATTTTTGCACATCCTGATAAGTCCCAGATACCTCCTCTGATAGTGATACAAACACTTTACGAGCTCCACGTACCGACTTTGTTTGAATCAGTAACACCCAAATGTCATGTGGCCATTTCATTTGTTTGGACACATTCTCAAATTAAATGAAAAAGGCTTCCACCTGCTTCTCATCAAACCTTGGCAAGCGTGGGCATATTTCAATAGTTCCCCAACAAGCCTTCGACTATGGCACTCAGGCTCATTATCTTCATCACTCTTCTCAGACCCACGATTTTCTTTCCATCCGCCAATTTTAACTGACTGTCATGTTTCATGGCCATTTTCTGAAGTTCAAACTCTCTCTTTTTTCCCTTACCCCTCTCTCTTTTTCTTTTTCCTCTGTGTCTCTTTCTTTTTCCTCTTTATCTCTTTATTTCTCTTTTTCGCTTAACTCTCTATCTCTTTCTCTCTCTTTTACTTTTTCCTCTCTATCTCTTTCTCGTTCTTTTTATTTTTGTTCTGCTAAGGCTTATCTTTCTTTTTTATTTATTCTCTCTCCTTTTCTCTTTTTCCCCTGATTTCGCATTCAAGCTGCTTCAATTCACGTTCAATTTTCTTGAGCTGGAACAGATGTTTTGTCATTTCTAATGAGTTGAACTGTGTCTCAGGCAATTGAAAATGCACAGCCACCGCCGTAAGTACTACTTATTTTCGTATGCTGTCATGTAACATTAACGGCAATGTTTTTGCCATATCTAACAGCCTTTTTTTAGTCTCTGTTCGTGTGGGACTGCGTGTGACCTTCTCCACCATCCGAGCCTCTGAAAGAGCCATTGTCCGCAATACACTCCCTACTTTAACTGGAATACCCCAACTGAAAAGCAAACACAAATATATTCACCCCTCACTGTCTTTAAGTTCACTAAGCCAACCCAATCATGAAATATGGACTTTTATCCCACGAGCTCCCAATTTATTATGGGCCAGGATTTAGAGAGCACCAAAGTACATCACTGAGTTCATCCGACCTACAACTGTTATAGATTCTGGTTAGGAGGAGCACAAGGGACAACTTTCCCAGTGTTATGCAACAGAGATCTTTAGTATTGTTAAGCAAAAAGAATGTTTATTCTATGATTCCAGTTAAAATTGTATTAACAGACAGTAATTATCTTATCCGCTACCAACACAGATAAACCCCCAAATATATAATACTCTTTTTTAAAAGAACTTTTATTAAAGTTTTCACAAAATATCAACAACAGAATGGAAAAAGAACCCCATAGAATTAAATACAAAACAAAACAAAACACCCCAGTACACCCCTCCCCCTGTACATACATAATAAATTAACACCCGTCAAAACACAAAGCAACATAGCAAATAAGTACACCCCCTCAGATCCCCCCGTATTGAACACCAAAAGTAAAAAAATAACTCCCCCCCCCCCCGGTTGCTGTTACTACTGACCATTTTCTACCGTTCTACCAGGAAGTCTAGAAACGTTTGACACCGCCTAAAAAACCCTTGCTCCGAGCCCCTCAAAGCAAATTTCGCCTTTTCCAATTTAATAAACCCCGCCATGTCGTTGATCCAGGCACCCGCGCTTAGGAGTCTCGCATCCTTCCCTGAAGAAGAATCTTCTGCCGGTCTACCAGGGACGCAAAGGCCAGAATACCGGCCTCTTTCGCCTCCTGCACTCCCGGCTCCTCTGCAACCCCAAATATTGCGAACCCATAGCCCGGTTGGACCCTGGATCCTACCACCTTCGACAACGCCTTCCAAAATTCCTCCAGCGCTGGGCATTCCCAGAACATATGGGTATGATTTGCTGGGCTCTCTGAGCACCTAACACACCTGTCCTCACACACAAAAAACCGACTCATCCTGGTCCCGGTCAATGATTATCATCATAGATTATCATGGAATTTATAGTGCAGAAGGAGGCCATTCGGCCCATCGAGTCTGCACCGGTTCTTGGAAAGAGCACCCTTCCCAAGGTCACCACCTCCACCCGATCCCCATGACCCCACCCAACATTAAGGGCAATTTTGGACACTAAAGGCAATTTATCATGGCCAATCCACCTAACCTGCACATCTTTGGATTGTGGGAGGAAACCGGAGCACCCGGAGGAAACCCACGCACACACGGGGAGGATGTGCAGACTCCGCACAGACAGTGACCCAAGCTGGAATCGAACCTGGGACCCTGGAGCTGTGAAGCAATTATGCTATTCACAATGCTACCGTGCTGCCCCATGTGTACCAGAGGCAGGACCTTAAACTGTATGAGTCTGAACCTCGTGCACGAAGAGGAAGAGTTCACCCCCCTGTGTGCCTCTGCCCACGTCCCCTCCTCCATCTCCTCCACCAACTCCTCCTCCCATTTACCTTTCATCTCCTCAACCGAGGCCTCCTCCTCCTGCATCACCTGGTATGCTGCCGAAATCTTCCCCTCTCCGACCCATACCCCCGAGAGCACCCTGCCCTGTACCGTGTGTAACGGCAGCAGCGGGAATTCCTCCACTTGTCGCCTGGCAAACACCCTTACCTGCAGATACCTAAACGTATTTCCCGGGGGGGGGGAGCCCCTACTTCTCCTCCAGGTCGCCCATGTTTGCGAACTTCCCCTCCACAAACAGGTCCCCCGGCCTTTTTATCCCTGCCCTGTGCCACCCCACAAACCCTCCATCCATTCTCCCCGGGACAAACAGGTGGTTTCCCCCGTATCGGCGTCGACACCGAGGCCCCCACTTCCCCAGTGTGCCGCCTCCATTGCCCCCAAATGTTGAAGATAGCAGCCACCACCGGGCCCGTGGTATACCTCGCTGGAGGGAGCGGCAGCGGAGCCTTTGCCAGCGCCTCCAGTGTCCTACCCCCACAAGACGCCGTCTTCATCCTCTTCCATACCTCCCCCTCCCCTCCATCACCCACTTGCGCACCATCGCCGCAATAGCGGCCCAGTAGGACCCATAGAGGTTGGCCAGCGCCAGCGCACCCCCCCCCCTCCCATGCCTGCTCCGCTCCAGGAATACCTTTCTCTCTCTCTGAGTCCCTCGCGCCCACACAAACCCCGTCATACTCCTGTTGACACGCCTAAAGAAGGTTTTCGGTATAAGAATGGTGATGCACTGGAACAGGAACAAAAACCTTGGGAGCACCGTCATCTTGACTGACTGCACCCTACCCGCCAGGAACAGCGTCAACGCATCACACCTCTTAAACTCCATCTCGATCTGCTCCACCAAGCTCGTGAAGTTAAGTCTATGCAGGGCCCCACAGCTACTGGCCACCCGGACCTCCAAGTATCTGAAGCTCCTGTCCGCCGTTTTTAGTGGGAGCTCGCCAGTCGCCCTCGCCTGGTCCCCTTGGTGAACCACGAACAACTCGCTCTTCCCCATGTTGGGCTTGTACCCGGAGAAATCCCCAAACTCCCTGAGGATCTTCATTACCTCCAGCAGCCCCCCCCCCCACCGGGTCCGCATAGAGCGACACCTTATGCTCCTCCCCACCCCACACCAGCCCTCTCCATTTCCTCGACTCCCTCAGTGCCATAGCCAGGTGTTCAATCGCCAATGCAAAGAGCAGTGGGGACAAGGGACACCCTGCCTCGTCCCTCGATGAAGCCACAAGTACTCAGACCTCCTCTTGTTTGTGGCCACACTCGCAACGGTGTCTCGTACAACAGCCTAACCCACCTGATCAACCCCTGCCCAAACCCGAACCTCTTCACCACATCCCACAAGTACCCCCACTCTATCCTATTGAAGGCCTTCTCAGCGTTCATCGCCGCCACTATCTCAGCCTTCCCCTCTCTTGCTGGCATCAGAATAACGTTCAGGTGCCTCCACATATTCGCGTTCAACTGCCTCCCCTTCTCGAACCCCGTCTTGTCCCCATGGATGACCTGCGGCACACAATCCTCAATTCTCATGGCTAAGACCGTCGCCAGCACCTTGGCATCTACATTTAACAGCGAGATCGGCCTGTAAGACCCACGCTGCAGGGAATCTTTGTCCCGCTTCAAGATCAAGGAGATCAGTGCCCGGACATCGTCGGGGACAACCCTCCCTCCTCCCTTACCTCATTGAAGGTCCTAACCAGCAACGGGCCCAACAGGTCCACATATTGTTTGTACAACTGGACCAGGAAACCGTCCGGCCCCGGCTCCTTCCCCGCCTGCATGCTCCCTATCCATTTGACCAGCTCCTCCAGCACAATCGGGGCCCCTAATCCCACCACCAGTCCCTCCTCCACCTTCGCGGACCCCAGTTGGTCTAGAAAGCGGCATATCGCTCCCTCCTCCACCAGGGGGCAGCAGGGTAGCATGGTGGTTAGCATAAATGCTTCACAGCTCCAGGGTTCCAGGTTCGATTCCCGGCTGGGTCACTGTCTGTGTGGAGTCTGCACGTCCTCCCGCTGTGTGCGTGGGTTTCCTCCGGGTGCTCCGGTTTCCTCCCACAGTCCAAAGATGTGCGGGTTAGGTGGATTGGCCATGCTAAATTGCCCGTAGTGTCCTAATAAAAGTAAGGTTAAGGGGGGAGGGGTTGTTGGGTTACGGGTATAGGGTGGATACGTGGGTTTGAGTAGGGTGATCATGGCTCGGCACAACATTGAGGGCCGAAGGGCCTGTTCTGTGCTGTACTGTTCTATTTTCTATGTTCTAGGGGCTCGGACCGATACTGTTCCTCATAAAAGTCCCTGAGGACCCATTGATGCCAACCCCACTAATAACCACACTCCCTCCCCTATCCTTAACTCCCCCGATCTCACTAGCTGTGTGCCGCTTCCGAAGCTGATGCTCCAGCATCCGGCTTGCCTTTTCCCCTTTTTCATAAATCGCCCCCTGTGCCTTCCTCGACTGTGCCTCCGCCTTCCTAAAAGACAACAGGTCGAATTCGGCCTGGAGGCTGCGCCTCTCCCTCAACAGTCCCTCCTCCGGCACCTTTGCGTATCTCCTGTCTACTCTCACCATCTCCCCCAGCAGCCTCTCCCTCTGTTATCTCTTCTTCTTCTTGGCCCTAATGGAAATCAGCTCTCCCCTAACCACCGCCTTCAGCGCCTCGCAGACCGTCTCCACTCGAACCTCCCCATTATTGTTGGCCTCAAGGTATTGTTCTATGCTTCCTCTGATCCGCTCGCTCACCTCCTCATCTGCCAACAGCCCCACCTCCAAGCGCCACAACGGTCGCTGATCCCTCTCCTCCCCCAGCTCTAAGTCTACTCAATTCGGGGCATGATCCGAAATGGCTATCGCTGAGTACTCTGTATCCTCTACTCTCGCAATCAGCGCCCTATTCATGACAAAGAAGTCAATCCGGGAATAGGCCTCATGAACCTGCGAGAAGAATGAAAATTCTCTAGCCTCGGGCCTTGAAAATCTCCAAGGGTCCACCACGGCCATCTGGACCATGAACCCCCACAGCACTTTAGCCACCGCCGGCCTCCTACCTGTCCTAGACATGGAGCGATCCAGTGCCGGATGCAACACCGTGTTAAAATCCCACCCCCCATTATTACGCCCCCCACTTCCAAGTCCGCGATCCACCCAACATATGCCGCTTAAAGCCCGCATTGTCCCAGTTCGGGGCGTACACGTTGACCAGCACCACGCTCTCCCCTTGCAGCTTACCACTCACCAAATACGTACCTACCGCCATTGTCTGTCACAATGCTCGACGCCTCGATCGACACCCTCTTTCCCACCAAGATCGCCACCCCCCTATTTTTGGCATCCAACCATGAATGGAACACCTGGCCTACCCACCCCTTCCTCAATCTTACCTGATCCGCCACCATCAGGTGTGTCTCCTGGAGCATTACCACATCCGCCGTCAGCCCCTTCAGGTGCACGAACATCCGGGTCCATTTAATCGGCCCATTCAGTCCCCTTACGTTGCAGGAGATCAGATCAGGGGGCTGCCCACGCCACTCCCCCACCGACTAGTCACAACCTTCTCGGCCAACCACGCGCCCATCCCCCACGACCGACTCGTTCTCCACGGCGGAAGACCCAGTCCCGACCCCCTCTACTCGCCCCCCTCCACTTCACCATACCAGCTGCATCCCGCCCCCCCCCACCCACACAGCCAGCTAGGACCCCATCTAGCTGCTTTGCTCCCCCATTGCACCCGTAAGCCAGCTGACTCCTGCTGACACCGGGCCCTCCCGCCTCTCCTTCGACTCCTCCCATTATGAGACCTCCCCCGCTTCACTACCCACCAGCAGGCTCTCTCCCTCCCCCATCCATCCCGAGCACTGGAAAAAGCACACGCTTCCACACCCCGGCCCCGCCCCCTTCACCCTTCAGCGCGGGAAAAAGCCCGCACTTTACACCTTCCCGGCCCCGCCTGCTCTGGCGCAGCACCTTTTATAGTCCCTTCACCCCAGGCTCAGGCCTCACCCACCCCCGCGGGGCCCCAACCCATCCACCTGCCCCCCATTCACCCCCTCCAAGAACCCACCCGAAAGACCCAACCAAAACACTGCCCAACCCTCCCTAACCGCCCACACCTAATCAAAAATAAACAAGAACAGAGAATCCCCCCTCAAAATATAACACAGCCACGGCAATCCCCAATCATCCCACACACGCCCTTCGTCCCGACTCTCAGTTTGTGTCCACCTTCTCGGCCTGAACAAAGGCCCACACCTCCTCCGGGAACTCAAAGTAATGGTGTCGGTTCTTGAAGGTGACCCACAGACGCGCCGGCTGCAGTATGCAAAACTTCACTCCCTTCCTGTGCAGCACTGCCTTCGCCCGGTTGTACCCGGCCAGCTTCTTCGCCACCTGTCCTGATAAATGCGAACCTCCGCGTTCTCCCACCTGCTGCTCCTCTCTTTCTTGGCCGATCTGAGCACACACCCTGTCGGCGAATCGATGAAACCGCACCAGCACCGCCTGCGGCTTCTCGTCAGCCTTTTGCCTTCGAGCTCCAGGGGCCTTTGGAAGGACCCCGCTCCCATCAGCGAGTTTAACATGGTGACCACATCGGCTCCCATGTCCGACCCCTCCAGTCTTGTCACCATTTTAACATACAGCCACAGGGAGACCAACATACACCTGCTTTGCCTGAATGCAGCTCGCAACTACCTAAAACGAAAGTAAACCCCAAAGCCACAAAACAGCTTCCAGCTCAAAACGAAAGTATAAGCCAACTCAACCCACACAATGTCATCACTGCAGATCTTTGACAAACAGCCATTTGTTAAAGATACACTTCTATGTCAATTAAATGATTAAAACAGGATATCTTGTTTTTTTTAATGAAGGGCAATTAAACATGGCCAATCCACCTACCATGGGCATCTGGGGGTTGTGGGTCAGACACGAACGCAGTTACGGGGAGGATGTACAAACTTCGCACAGTCAGTGACCCGGGGCAGCGATCAAACCAGAGTCCTTAGCGCCGTCAGGAAGCAGTGCGTACCACGGCATCACTGTGCTCAATCTAACCCTAAATCTAATGCTTCTCCTCAAACTAATAAAGCATTTTGATGCATTGGAACCTCAGAAAACTCGGATCTTGCAGCAGATACAAACACATCATCTCATTGCGCAGCATTAAAACGTATTCAGCTGTGAAAAGTAACACACCGTATCTAACCAATACCGACTCTCCATCTGATACACACTTATACTAGGAGAGAGATAGGTTGAGATGTGGAGGAAAAGAGAGCTGCACTATGATGTGCTGAGAGAGAAAGAGTGAGCGAAAAAATGGGTGAGATATAAAGACGGTGATAGGGTCAGAGGGAAAGGGCGTCAGAGTGAGAGAGAGGATGAGGGAAACTGAGGGTGACCGAGAAAAGGGTGAGAGACAGCGAGGATGGGAGAGAAAGAGGGTGAGGTAAATAATGAGTAAAACACGAGATGAAGGTTGCTTGAGAGAATGGTAAGGGAAAAGATTGATATGGAGGGGGCGAATGTATGTGGGAGGCAGATGGGGTGAGAAGGACGGTGTGTAAATACTAACATAATATAGAGATAAGTCCTCTCTGTCATAAATATCTCCAGTATGTGTGAGTAAATGAGAGAGACAGTGAGAGTCCAAGTGAGAGTGGGAAATAGTGTGAGAGAGAGTGGGAGATTAAGAAATGTGAGAGAAAGTGTGAAGGAGGGAATTTGCGCGCAAGAGAGAGAGGGGGGAGCGAGATAGTATTAGAGAGGGGGAGGGTGTCAAAGAGGGGGAATAATCTGAGTGATCGTGAATGACGCAGAGTGTGAGAAAGGATGGGAGTGTAAGCGAGAGAGGGAGTGTGAGAGAGGTCGACGGTGTGAAAGAGGGACAGGGTATTGGAAAGGGAGGTAGTGTGAAAGAGGGAGGAAGCGAGAATAGGAGGTAGTGTTGAAGAAATGAACAAATGAATGTGATAAAAAATAGGATTATTAGTTAAAATAGTATAGATAATAGGGCCTGTCCGATGGTAGTGAGCTCACAGACAGAGAACAAAGGAATTTAGCAAAGCCTGGCTAGAGACCCTTGGGGGAGGGTAGCCTCATGGAGAGAATGGTGAAAATAATGCTGGGTAACAAGGGCCCAGGATTGAGAAATGCAAAGTGACCCAATCAGGATATATGGCCAGGTCAGGAGATGTATAGAATGACAAATGGGAAGCTTATATGTGCGTCTTACTGTGATTCTGAATATATCTGTAGAGACCCTTTGTCCTCGTTCTCTCTTGCTCTGGGCTCCCAGAAGACGGCTGTGTGTGTGTTCTGAGGTCCTACGAGTAAGCCAGCCTTGCAAGTTGCTTATTATTAAATGATACTATACCTACAAATCCATCTCTCATTTTATTGAGCCAGACTACCGGGTAAGAATTTAACTATCAACATTTGGTGCCTGAAACCCGGGTTTCTCCAGACGATCACCGGCCAGCTGCGAACTTAGAATTAGGCTGATTTTGGACACGGAAAGTTAACATGGGCCCACAATGTGAGTAACTTAAAATTACCACGTTGATCTCCCCCTTCTCATTGATTGATTGGCCTGGTCAATCGCGGCTGGTACGGTACGATCGTCTCGACGAAATCAAAGGTCAGTCTGGGGATTAGAAAAGTGGGAAAAACTGTCGATGTAGGTACGACTGAGGGTTGGTTTAACTGATGGGATGTCTTAATCGTGACAGTTCAGTTAAGGGTTGGATTAACTGATGGGATGTCTTCATTGCGACAGTAAGAAGTCTTACAACACCAGGTTAAAGTCCAACAGGTTTGTTTCAAACACGAGCTTTCGGAGCACGGCTCCTTCTTCATTGCGACAGTTCAGTTAAAGGTTGCTTGTGGGATTCAGTTCCACGTGTGTTTTGGAAACTATAGTTGGTTAAGTTAAAATTGTATCCTGGGACTGTAGTGGCGAACAACGCAGTCTAGAGGACTACATAGAACATAGAACAGTACAGTACAGCACAGAACAGGCCCTTCGGCCCTCGATGTTGTGCCGAGCAATGATCACCCTACTCAAACACACGTATCCACCCTATACCCGTAACCCAACAACCCCCCCCCCCTTAACCTTACTTTTAAGGACACTACGGACAATTTAGCATGGCCAATCCACCTAACCCGCACATCTTTGGACTAGTTCGAGAGAATGGGGAACTGCTTGGATAATACAAGTGATCCAAACAGTTCTTTGCAAATATTATGTGATATTTATCCGGATCAAGCGAGAGATTTTAGAAAACTATCGGCAACTTTCAGAAAGAAATTAGAATTAGAATTAGAACAGTACAGCACAGAACATGCCCTTCAGCCCTCAATGTTGTGCCGAGCAATGATCACCCTACTCAAGCCCACGTATCCACCCTATACCAGTAACCCAACAACCCCCATTAACATTATTTTTTAGGACACTAAGGGCAATTTAGCCTGGCCAATCCACCTAACCCACACATCTTTGGACTGTGGGAGGAAACCGGAGCACCCGGAGGAAACCCACGCACACACGGGGAGGACGTGCAGACTCGGCACAGACAGTGACCCAGCCGGGAATCGAACCTGGGACCCTGGAGCTGTGAATCATTGATGCTAACCACCATGCTACCGTGCTGCAATTGGGAGACGGATGGCCAATAGGGGGCTCTAAAGATCTGGACTAAATTAAACAAATTCAGGGTGAAATTTGGAAGAAACATCAAAGCCTCTGAGCGAAAGAGTTGATTGGATTATGGAGACAATATTGTCAAGAGGAGAGGGATAAGATCATGTTATCAAGGTTAGCATAAATGCCTCACAGCTCCAGGGTCCCAGGTTCAGTTCCCGGCTGGGTCACTGTCTGTGCGGAGTCTGCACGTCCTCCCCGTGTGTGCGTGGGTTTCCTCCGGGTGCTCCGGTTTCCTCCCACAGTCCAAAGATGTGCGGGTTAGGTGGATTGGCCATGCTAAATTGCCCGTAGTGTCCTAAAAAAAATAAGGTTAAGGTGGGGGGGGGGGGGGGGGGGTTGTTGGGTTACGGGTATAGGGTGGATACGTGGGTTTGAGTAGGGTGATCATTGCTCGGCACAACATCGAGGGCCGAAGGGCCTGTTCTGTGCTGTACTGTTCTACGTTCTATGTTCTAAGTTGGCAAGTCAATGCCCTTAAAATGGGGATTCCAATTAGTGAAGGCGGGACTCAGAAAACTCTAGAGGTCTTGAAAAAGGAGTGTGCATTCAAAAAACGCGCGAGTAAAGAGAGGGAGCTGCCTACTCGGGCAGACTCGAGTAAGAAAAATGGGCTACGTAGTTCAATGGCTGGCCTTGCATTGACCGAGGTAGACGATGACTTAGATAATTGGACCATGTCGGGTGGAGTCCCCACTGCACCAGTAGCATTGCCTGCAGTAATTCCAGAGCCCCCAGGATATCATAAATTATATCCAGTTGCTCCTTCCCAGATTCACATCATACCAGCCGCTCCAGTCCCTTCGGTTGCGGTTGGAGAAGAGGAGCTCGGTTCCGTTAGTTCTCGGACCAGATCCAGGACAATAAGAGAGGGGTCTGATCCTATACGGCAACAATTACCCATACCACAGGGATCCCTTAAGGCCGAAGTCTTGAGACAGACAAATGTAGGAACAAAGAAAACGGGAGGGAATGGTTCTGAGGGGCCGGAGCTCCCCCTAGTGGAAGGGAAAGACGTTGAAGTCTCTGAGGAGCCAGAGGAATCTGCTAAAGCGCCCCCTAGTGAGACTCTGGGACAGTTGCCGGTTAGGAAGATACCGAATCCTGACGCTGCGACAGCCGCCTCCCAACCCACTATAGATATTTTTTTCCATGGAGACCAGTGAGATGATGGCTATTCTGGCTGCAATCCCAGAGAGGAAGAAATCTCCTGCTGCTTTCGTGGACTATCTGAGAACTACCATCTCGGTCTATCACGCTGATTCACGGGACCTCTGGGACCTTGTCCACCAGGTTTTAACCCCAGCAGAATACCGCAGCCACCTTAACCATTTAAATTATGCTAGCCACGCCGCACTCCAGCGAGCCCATGCCTTGGACGATGATAGACAGACACAGATCCTGAATGCGTTGAATGCCATATTTCAATAGCCCATAAACAACTTTATTATCTTAGACCTCAAACCTAAAAACACTGAGGAGCCAGAGGAATTTCTGGAACGCTTTAATGAACTCTGCCGTGCGCAGTCAGGCGACTTGCTGTATCAAAATGGTCAGAATTCCCCTCAGTGCTGTGCTATGTTAATGCATTGCCTACCACCTTCTGTGGCTACTGCCGTGAAATGTAATACCATGAATTGGACAGAGAACGACCCTTCCCAGATGGCCCGGGCAGTCAGATTTTATTGGAAGGAGGGTGTAGGCCAGGAAGGAGGCTCAGTTACAAAGATTAAGACTGAGTACGTGATGAAAAATGATGATCTGAGACCCCAACCAGCGGCAGATACAGTGGCTTACCAGCTGGAACCACAATATTGCGATCTTGGGTGGGTGGATCAACACGGGGGCGGATATCAAATACACCCGAATGGACCCGCAGCCCCTATTTATGGCCCACCGTATGCACAAACAGATTTACAACTGCCGCCTCTGAGGGGCCATTGGTCTACTGGGAAAAGAGGACGGGGCAGATATAGATGGAATAATGCATGTTTTAATTGTGGCCGTACAGATCACTGGCATCGGGAATGCCGCTTTAGAAGACAGCCAGCAGGAGGAGACTACCAGAACCAAATGAGAGGGTACGCACGGACGGGAGGACAGACGAGGTACACCGATTTCTCCCAGGCAAACCCTTTCCCAACACAAGATTGACTAGCTAATTTAGTCATACGGGCTATCGGACAGGGAACCTATTATCTCTCTGCAGATAGGAGATGAACATCACCCATTTGTAATCGACACTGGAGCAGCCATGTCTTCAGTGCAATCAGAACTTCAACTACCACTATCCGACAACACCCAGCATTTGTCGGGGTTCCAAGGCCAGGTGTGTGAGTATCCTATCTCTGAACCTGTGGCAGTCACTTATGAGAATAAGTCTACAGATCATCGGTTTGTGGTGACTACTGGATTGGACTGTAACTTGTTGGCCAGCGATTTACTGTGTATCTTCCAGCTACAGCTCGAGTGCGGGGATGAAGGGGTAACGGTTCAATCATGGAGGACGAGACAACAGTGCTATATTTCTGTCACGCCACAGTGGTGGGCGTTAGATATTGAACATTCACTGTGCCACGTTACATTGGCCTATGATAGCACTGGACAGAACAGGGAGTTGGAGGACAAATACCAGCCGTTAATTGGGACCCAATGGCCGGTCAAGATTACAGCCACAGTCACGGGAAAAGAAGGTACAGCCTATTTTGTTACAATTCCACCACATTTATGGCTGCAGTCAGCTTCTGTAGGCCCTCACATTACACGTCAAGTCCAAGACCAATACCATGCCAAGGATTTGGGGCCAATGGTAAGGAGGGCAGTGGATCATTCAGTTCCAACCGAGTACACACTTCAAGTCATGCCAGACTGCACTTCCATAAAATATTTTGAGCTTCCTGAAACTATTAACACTCGACTTCAGCATCATCTGGGACGTGACGTTTTGGAATATGTCAACCCACAGGTCTGGGCAGAATGCCCATCACAAGTGGGACAGACAAATGTTACACCTATTAACGTACCGATTAAGGACAATAAGGACCTTCCATTCGGCAATACCCCCTGAAACCCCAAGCTGCCCCGTCTATAGACAAATGAATCCGTGAACTGTTGCAACAGGGTATTCTGGTCCTTTGCCAATCAGAATGTAACACCCCCATACTTGCGGTGCCCAAACCAGGCAAACCAGACCAGTGCCGGTTAGTACAGGATTTACGTTCTATCAATGCCATCGCGCAGACGTTACATGCTCTCGTCCCTAATCCCGCACACATACTGGCTCAAATTCCAGCTCGAGCCCAGGTCTTCGCTATAGTTGACCTCCAGCACGCATTTCTTTGCCCTTCCGCTCGCATCTGAAAGTCAATATTTGTTTGCCTTCACTTATAATGGACAGCAGTATACCTGGACCCGACTGCCTCAGGGGTACGTCAACTCACCTACGCTCTTCTCCAGATGTCTACAGACCCAACTCCAGGCCTTGCTGTTGGAGCATGGTTCCACTCTAGTTCAGTATGTTGATGACCTATTGGTAGCGAGTCCCGATGAGCCCAGTAACAGGGATGATGTGACCCAGTTATTAAACCACCTAGCCTCGTTGGGTTACGTTGTTTCACAATCAAAGGTCCTGGTGGCTCAGACAAAGGTCAAGTTCTTAAGGGTTTTACTTACAGCCACAGACAAAAGTCTTGAACCCAGTAGGCTTGAACCCATATGCCAATTCCCCGCCCCTACCACAGCCAAGGAGGTCCGTCATAGGCTGGGTGTGGTGAATTATTGTAGGCACTGGATACCAAACATCGCTGTCTATATATACAAAGCTGCTGACGCCTTACACTAGCGAAGGGGGCTATTTTACTCTCACCACCGAGGCACTCGAAGCCTTCCGTTGCCTGAAGCAGGCCTTGTTACAAGCACCGGCACTCGGCAGGCCCCTGTACGATCGACCGTTCCAGATATACTGTACTGTTCTGGAAGGGGGTTCAACAGCGGTACTCACCCAGCAACATGGGGATAAGCACCGGCCCGTGGCATATTACTCTTCCAAACTTGATCCAGTGGCGTTGGGCTACCCTGTTTGCACCCAGATTCTGGCAGCGATATACAATAGTCTGCAGGCTGCTGCCAATATAACTCTCCAACAGGACATAACGGTGTATAGCTCCCACTCGGTCATCGCACTGTTGGGACAACTGCAGACTCAGCATCTTACCGCAGCTCGTCAGAATAGGTAGGAAATATACCTTTTAAACAATCCACGTCTGACATTTAAATATTGTACCACTATCAATCCAGCCTGTTTTCTTAGCGGTCCCCCTGACCATGAAGACGCGCCTGGCCACGACTGTCTAGCCCTGATTCAGGAAGCTACTTCGATAAGGGAAGATCTGAGCGATAATCCGTTAGATCAACCTGACATGATTATGTATGTTGATGGCAGTGCCCATCCCCACTGGCCGGAGACTATCCGGTTACGCCATCGTGGATCAGGATGGCCGGACCCTAGAAGCGGCCGCTTTTCAGACCCCTCATTCAGCCCAACAAGCCGAACTTTTTGCCCTTACTGTGCATGTATACTTGGGGCAGATCGCCGGGTAAATATTTACACTGACTCACGATACGCCTTTGGGGTGGTTCATGACTTTGGACAGCTCTGGAAGCATAGGGGATTCCTTACCTCGGCAGGCACGGAGATATCCCACCTGGGTTTAGTTAATGACCTACTGCAGGCCCTCCTTATGCCCGCGCAGATTTCCCTCATTAAATACGCGGCCCATACAAACAGTAAGACCCCGGTTAACGTTGGTAATGAACGTGCAGATTGTGCAGCGCGGACAGCCGCGCAAATTCAGCAAGTGATGGTGCCTAAAATATTGAGTCAGACTAAGTGTTCTGCAGTAAATAGGTCTGCCTCTGACAAGCCAATGCCAACCATCCAAGACGTCATAAGGTTACAGGAGGACGCTCCTGCGAGTGATAAACAGCTGTGGAAACGGTTAGGTTGTACATATGATTCTGTTTCTTCTTTATGGACCACGCCAGCACATCAGACTTGTATGTCTGATGTGCTAGCTTTATGGGTCATCGAATGTGTACACTTCGCAACTCATTGTGAGGCTCGGGGTCTAGTGATTTGTTACTGGACACTTGGTGGCATCCTAAATGCAGGGGCTGGCCCAGAGTATCAGTAATCGGTGTTTGATTTGTCAGCAATATAACACCGATAAAGGTATCCCTTGTGGGGTGGGGTATACTCCGTTGCCCAGTGGTCCCTTTGAGACGCTCCAAATGGATTACATTGAGTTGGAAAGATGTCAATGTTATAAATATGTGTTGGTCATTGTGGATGTGTTCAGCAGATGGATTGAGGCGTATCCGACTACCGATAATAAAGCTGCTACTGTGGTCAAAGTTCTGATGCGGGAAATCGTTCCCTGGTACGGCATACCAGCAGAGTTCAGTTCTGATAACGGGCCTCATTTTATTGGACAGATTAACAAGGGGTTCTGCTCCCAGTTGGGCATACACCAGCAGTTACACTGTGCGTACAGACCGCAAGCGGCCGGTTTGGTTGAGAGACACAATCAGACCCTCAAAACTAAATTGGCTAAATTAAGAGCAGATACGGGACTGACCTGGCTTTAGTTGCTCCCCGTTGCCCTCTTCCAGCTGCGGTTTACACCTGCGGGATCGGCCCGGCTCTCTCCTGCCGAGATCCTTTATGGCAGGCCCCTTAGAACTCCCTGGAATCTGCATGTTCCCAGACTGGTTCAGTTTCACCATATGACTGAAGAAATGACAACCTATGATCTAGCCCTCACTAAGGTACTCAAGGAGCTCCATGGCCAGGTTCGAGAAGCTCAACCGTCACAGTCCCCATCACATAGCTCGCTTTCAGTGCAGCCGGGTAGCAATGTCATGGTCACAAATTGGACTCGGAAATGGTCGGAGCCGCGATGGGCCCTTCCAAGTTTTCCTTACCACCCCCACTGCAGTTAAAGTGGAGGGGCGGAGTGCATGGGTCCACCTCCACCACTGTAAAAAGGTCGGTCACTAACCTGCCACCCTTACCCAACGTTGTTTTACAGGTGTGAAGCATGATGGGGTGGCTATACACCGCCTGTGTGATCTTCGGCCTCGCCTCGCTTGGAGCGACATCGGCGGCGGAAATGGAACAGGGGAATATCATCTACATCTGCAACCCCAACCAAACTACAAGAACATTTCATTTATGCAGAGGTGACGTTCCCCGCTGCCCCCATATACGAGGACGTGGTATCGACTCATGGAAGGTTATCAGGTTAACGGACCATGCATGACTCATGAAGCAATTGCACCGGTCCCGACGATGGGAAGTGACTATTGCATGGACATTGCCTTGTTTTTGGAGTACATGTAAATTTGATTTCGGATGTGTTCACCTTGGTGCTTTACAGATACAATCAGACTGTGAGGAGAGGGAAGGAAGAGGTTGTGAGAGAGACAAAGGGACTAGACAAAGGAAGGACCGTGTGAGGAGGGAGGTACAACTAGAACGTAGGTTCTCGGAGGATGCACTTGATTCATTAAGGACCCGGGAGGGGGGTAACTTGGGCAGTATGAATCTCTTCTAAAAGATTTACCACCGTCTGTATGGCCAGGGACGGGATGTCTGCTACCCGAAGCCCGCATCGGTGTCTAGGTTATTTTCTGTTTCACCGGTTTGGGGCACTCCCCAAACTGTGGTTCATTGTCTGCGTTCTGAGCCACCGCCTGAACAAGTCACTCTTCCTTACGATCCGGGTTCAGCACCATCGGCTATTTGCCTTCCCCTTCCTCGAGATAATTCCCACTCTCAGTATTATTGTTTTGGTCTCCTTACTTGAGAAAGGACGTACTGGCGCTGGAGGGTGTGCAGAGGAGATTCACTAGGTTAATCCCAGAGCTGAAGGCGTTGGATTATGAAGAGAGGTTGAGTAGACTGGGACTGTACTCGATGGAATTTAGAAGGATGAGGGGGGATCTTATAGAAACATTTAAAATTATGAAGGGAATAGATAGGATAGATGCGGGCAGGTTGTTTCCACTGGCGGGTGACAGCAGAACTAGGGGGCATAGCCTCAAAATAAGGGGAAGTAGATTTAGGACTGAGTTTAGGAGGAACTTCTTCACCCAAAGGGTTGTGAATCTATGGAATTCCTTGCCCAGTGAAGCAGTTGAGGCTCCTTCATTACATGTTTTTAAGGTAAAGATAGATAGTTTTTTGAAGAATAAAGGGATTAAGGGTTATGGTGTTCGGGCCGGAAAGTGGAGCTGAGTCCACAAAAGATCAGCCATGATCTAATTGAATGGCGGAGCAGGCTCGATGGGCCAGATGGCCTACTCCTGCTCCTAGTTCTTATGTTCTTATGTTCTTATGTTCTTATTATAAGCTTCGACGGTGGAGGGCGTATATACCTAGCCACTTCACTCCCAATAGAGATTCCGGGTCGCACGAGAATTGTTTCAGCAGTCCGGGGTACGGGTGTTTGCTAGTAGAGGAGGAAACGAGTATAACATGTCTGTTCCCCACCTGTATGGATAGGAGGTGTCACGTCACTCAGGCGTCTGGCCAATGCATCTGTCATAACACCACCTGCGTTCCATTAGGTTCAGTCGACCAGTCTAGATGGAATTGAGGTTCAAAAGGAGGAGGTGTTGGCAATTTTGGAAAATGTCAAAATAGATAAGTCCCCTGGGCCAGATGGGATTTATCCTAGGATTCTCTGGGAAGCCAGGGAGGAGATTGCAGAACCTTTGTCCTTGATCTTTATGTCGTCTTTGTCGAACGGAATAGTGCCGGAAGACTGGAGGATAGCAAATGTTGTCCCCTTGTTCAAGAAGGGGAGTAGAGACAACCCTGGTAATTATAGACCTGTGAGCCTTACATCGGTTGTGGGTAAAATGTTGGAAAAGGTTATAAGAGATAGGGTTGATAATCATCTTGAAAAGAACAAGTTGATTAGCGATAGTCAACACGGTTTTGTGAAGGGTAGGTCACGCCTCACAAACCTTATTGAGTTTTTTGATTAGGTGACCAAACAGGTGGATCAGTGTAAAGCGGTTGATGTGGTGTACATGGATTTCAGCAAGGCGTTTGATAAGGTTCCCCACGGTAGGCTATTGCAGAAAATAAGAAAGTATGGGATTGAAGGTGATTTAGCGGTTTGGATCAGTAATTGGCTAGCTGAAAGAAGACAGAGGGTGGTGGTTGATGGCAAATGTTCATCCTGGAGTTCAGTTACTAGTGGTGTACCGCAAGGATCTGTTTTGGGGCCACTGCTGTTTGTCATTTTTATTAATGACCTGGAAGATGGTGTAGAAGGATGGGTTAGTAAATTTGCAGATGACACGAAGGTCGGTGGAGTTGTGGATAGTGCTGAAGGATGTTATAGGATACAGAGGGACATAGATAAGCTGCAGAGCTGGGCTGAGAGGTGGCAGATGGAGTTTAATGCGGAAAAGTGTGAGGTGGTTCACTTTGGAAGGAGTAACAGGAATGCAGAGTACTGGGCTAATGGCAAGATTCTTGGTAGTGTAGATGAACAGAGAGATCTCGGCATCCAGGTACATAAATCCCTGAAAGTTGCCACCCAGGTTAATAGGGCTGTTAAGGAGGCATATGGTGTGCTAGCCTTTATCAGCAGGGGGATTGAGTTTCGGAGCCACAAGGTCATGCTGCAGCTGTACATAACTCTGGTGCGGCCGCACCTGGAGTACTGCGTGCAGTTCTGGTCACCACATTATAGGAAGGATGTGGAAGCTTTGGAAAGGGTTCAGAGGAGATTTACTAGGATGTTGCCTGGTGGGAAGGTCTTGCGAGGAATGGCTCAGGGACTTGAGGTTGTTTTCATTAGAGAGGAGAAGGCTGAGAGGTGACTTAAAAGATAGTCAGAGGGTTAGATAGGGTGGACAGTGAGAGTCTTTTTCCTCGGATGGTGATGACCAAAACGAGGGGACATAGCTTTAAATTGAGGGGTGATATATATATAGGACAGATGTCAGAGGCAGTTTCTTTACTCAGAGAGTAGTAGGGGTGTGGAACGCCCTGCCTGCAACAGTAGTAGACTCTCCAACTTTAAGGGAATTTAAGTGGTCACTGGATAGACATATGGATGAAAATGGAATAGTGTAGGTCAGATAGGCTTCAGATGGTTTCACAGGTCGGCGCAACATCGAGGGCCGAAGGGCCCGTACTGCGCTGTAGTGTTCTCTGTTCTATGAACGCCCGCCTCCAGCTCCTCTGTGGCTGGGCGAATGTCTCTCATATCACTGTTGGGTCTAGGGCGGTCCGCATTGCTATGAGGCCGGAATGGGCGTTCCAAAGCTGGATGAAATGGGCTACTGGGGGATCCCTGCTCAACCAATATACTGATCGTGATGCTGGCCTGTACACGGAGCAAAGATACTACTTTTTCTTTAATGGCACAGCGACGAATGTTTTGTCACCCCCATTTCCCCGCCAAATTGCTATCGGGACTCTAGTCCCTACCACAGTCCCCTGCCCCACTGTGTGGGTACTGCACCATCAATTGGCGCGCCGGTCAGTCTGAGCCGAATTCTGCGAAGGTTGGATGAAACCTCAGGTCCTAGCACCCAACCGGGGCACTCAGCCGGATGGGGAATTCTGAGCGCCTTGACACTGGGGGGTGTGGGGGGTTCCTTGGCGGTCATCGATAGGAATTATTTTATTTGCGGCCTTACAATCCTGGGAAACGAGGCCTTGGGGGCCCTCGGGGCAATAACAAAGGAACTATCTCAACTGCGGTTGTTTGCCATGCAGAAACGGTATGCTCTTTACTATCGTCTGGCTCGTGAATGTGGGGTATGCGCCATAGTGCAGGGTAAGTGTATCATGGGAGTTCAAAATTTAACCGCTAACATCACTACATTTATGGACCGCATAAGGGACCACCTGGACGGTATGCAGGGCCCTGGCTCTTGGGGTAGCTGGGGATTCGGAGGTTGGAAGGATTGGTTGATAAATATGGCCATGTGGCACTCGGCTGCATCTTTGTGGGCCTGGCCATCCTTAAATGCGTGATAGTTAAAATGCAGGATGCGCTGGAACAGATAGCCGCCCCTAGAGTCGTGGCTGTTCGGATCCACGAGGATGCGGCGGATGAGGTGGTGCTGCAACAGGAATTAGAAATACAGCGACGAATGTTCCTAGATGAGGGGCCGTGACTGCGGCTTGAACCGATAGGTTATCATGAAATGATAAAAGGAGGGAATGAAGAAATGAACAAATGAATGTGATAAAAAAATAGGATTATTAGTTAAAATAGTATAGATAATAGGGCCGGTCCGATGGTAGTGAGCTCACAGACAAAGAACAAAGGAATTTAGCAAAGCCTGGCTAGAGACCCTTGGGGGAGGGTAGCCTCATGGAGAGAATGGTGAAAAGGATGCTGGGTAACAAGGGGCCCAGGATTGAGAAATGCAAAGTGACCCAATCAGGATATATGGCCAGGTCAGGAGGTGTATAGAATGACCAATGGGAAGCTTATATGTGAATCTTACTGTGATTTTGAATATATCTGTAGAGACCCTTTGTCCTCGTTCTCTCTTGCTCTGGGCTCCCAGAAGACGGTTGTGTGTGTGTTCTGTGGTCCTACGAGTAAGCCAGCCTTGCAAGTTGCTTATTATGAAATGATACTATACCTACAAATCCATCTCTCATTTTATTGAGCCAGACTACCGGGTGAAGAATTTAACTATCAACAGTGTGAGAGGGGGAAAGAGTGTGTTTGAGAGAGCGAGAGGGCGGGAGTGTAAGTGTAGTGTGAGACAGGGAAGAAGTGTGAGAGAGGGAGGGAGCTTGAAAGAGGGAGGTTGTGTGAGAGTGTGAGGAGGAGAGAGAGTGTATATGTGTGAGAGAGTGAGACGGAGAGAATGTGAGAGAGGGAGGGAGTGTGATGAAGGGCGGGGTGTGAGAGAGGTAGAGAATGTGAGAGAGGGAGAAATCGTAAGATATGTAAGTATTGTGAAAGAGGGAGAGAGTGTGAGTGACAAAAGGAGTGTGAGAGGGGTACAGAGTGAGTCAGAGTGAGGGTGACAGAGAAAAAGAATGAGAGAGAGAGGGAATGTGAAAGAGTGTGTCAGAGGGCCAGGTTGTGAGGGGGGAGAGAATGTAAGAGATGGAGAGATTGTGAGGGAGAGTGAGAAAGGGAGGTAATATGAGAGAAGGAGAAAGATTGAGAGAAGAAGGGAGTGTAATAGGGGAAAAGTGTTGGAGAAAGGGAGAGAGAGTGAGTAAACACATTTAGTAACTCCTCCAATATAATTTTAGATGTAATATTGTGTGCTGGAATGGCATCTGGAAACCTAGTAGGCACATCAATTATTGTGGGCAGCACGGTAGCATTGTGGATAGCACAATTGCTTCACAGCTCCAGGGTCCCAGGTTCGATTCTGGTTTTCACCGGGTGCTCCGGTTTCCTTCCACAGTCCAAAGATGTGCAGGTTAGGTGGATTGGCCATGATAAATTTCCCTTAGTGTCCAAAATTGCCCTTAGTGTTGGGTGGGGTTACTGGTTTATGGGGAATAGGGTGGAGGTGTTGACCTTGGGTAGGGTGCTTTTTCCAAGAGCCGGTGCAGACTTGATGGGCCGAATGGCGTCCTTCTGCACTATAAATTCTATGATAGTCAAAACATACTGATTTCTACTTTTTGTTTTAGGATGCATGCCGACGCAATCAATGAAGACCCTTGTAAAATATTCCTCAAAAGCTGGACTGCGTATTAGGGCTTGTTTTATCACCGTTTGACGTTTCCCTATCAGTTGACAAGTGTCATTATCGACAAACTATAACTACATCGTTATATTGTCCAGGCCAATAAAAATGCTTTTGTATTTTAGCTTGAGTTTTCCTTCCTCCCAAAAGGCCTCCAACTGGCACCTCATGTGCAACTCGCACCATATTCTTTCTATACCCTACCGGCAATGTCACTTGATGAACTTCTTCCTACTTTTGATTCGCCTGCACATGTAAAGGTCTCCATTATCTCATTAAAACATCATTTTTAAGGTAATACCACTCTGGTATACACACAGAGTCTTCTTTCGTGTATGCTCGTTGATAACCCCGTTTTGTTGTAACGCCGCCAATATTCCTGAACTGAAAATATCCACCTCATCCTCCACCTGTTTTTGTTATTTTCCAACCATATGATCAAAAATAGTTTCTGATAATTGAACGTCAACATTATCTTCACTCCTCCTCTCGTCTTAATCCGTGACTTTGCGACATTGTTCCTGCACAATTAGGAAAAATCGCAGGATATTCTTCCTTGAAAAATTCAGTTGTTTGATTTTCCACTGGCTTATCAACCACAGTATGCATCACTCCCACCTGTGGTGCAGCAATATCGTTACCCAAGATAAACTGTATTCCTGGACAAGATCGTTTCCCTATTACTCCTCCTACCACTTCATCACTCTTCACTGGACTCTCCAACTTCACATTTTAGGACGGAACACTAGTCTTCTCACGCTGAATTCCACATATTACCACCTTTTCAGGCAATGTTCCACCAAAACTACATAACTCCTCATCTCTTACCAGCAAAGGTTGAATAGCTCCCGTATCTCTCAAAATTCTGACTTCTTGACCTGCTTCTCCTGGTACACATTGGTAAACTTATCCACACCAGTAAATGATTTAAACAGATACGGTACCTTCTTATCAATTGCCTCTTTATCAGCGTGTACATTCTTTTGCACCTCCTTCGCTTCAATTGTTTTATCCTGTCCCACTTTAATACATCCGACTGGTTTGTGATGTTTTAGCATATCAGCCTTCCCAGTGCTTTTCTTCAACCCCCGACACTGTGACTTTACATGGCCCAGTTGGTTACAGTAAAAACATCTGAAACTTTTCATTTCTTTTCCAGCCTCCTGGATTTCCTTTATAATCTGAGGTACACTCTCGTTATTTCACCCATCAATCCCCTTTACCTTGACACTTGGGAATTGTCTTGTCCCCAGTTTCTCTCCCTCACGGGCTGGAACTGATGTCGGAAACAAAACTTTGATTCATGAATTAATTCATAATCGTTCGTCATTTATGCTGCTAATCTCGCAGTTTTCACCCTCTGCTCTTACATGAGTTCTTACTACATCAGGATTAGATTTTATCAACTCTTCCTGAATGATAATTTCTCTTAGTGCTTCATACGTTTGGTTTATTTTCAAAGCCATCATCCACCTATCAAAATCACTCTGTTTGAGCCTTTCAAACTGTATGTATATTTGTAGTTGTTCGGACACCCCTGTCACATCTCGCACGTATGCTCCCACTCCAGTAAGAATCCGATTATATGTGCTTTAGTGAGGTGAGTTATGTGCACCACCTTGAGCTGCATCAGGCTTAGCCTGGCTGAAGAACAGGTGGAGTTGAATCTGTGCAGTTCCTCGATCCAGAGTCGTACCCCTATCTCCGTGCCCATCTCCTTCCCTAAATTACATCTGTTATCGTCCAGCGGAATCCTGACCTTGTCAAGAAGACATCCACAAATGTAGCCACACACGTCTTGCCCTACCTAGTCCAGCCTCGCCATATATCCAAAGGTGTGTGTCCAGGTGACTGGGTAACTTTTCATTCTCCCTGTGGAGAACGTTGCGCAGCCCCAGGTGTTTGAGCTCATTCCGTTTAGGCGGTTTGAGCTTTCCCCAAGTCTCCCCAGGGTCTGCAGTCCACATAACTGCTCTTTACGCTTAATGCCCCTCTGTATCCCACGACGTACCAAACGTGGCATATAACTTCGCCAGTGGAAGCCTGTAGTTGTTGCAAATGGAGGCCTCTGTAGACTTACCACCTTGCTGGAACTGGCGCCTGAACTGGTCTTTACCAGTGCCTGTCCTTGTGGTTTGCAAATCAGGTGAAACAGGCCACGATTTTAGACAAAGGGTGTGTTATATTATTCACTGAAAACATCCCGTGTACCATGAAATGTTTCAGTGGAAAGAACTTCATATTCATTGTGTGTCCTCTTAAGGATCAGCCCTTGATGGATTGGAAAGCACCGAAAATTCACAAATACTTTGTCTAAGGGGAAATGGATTTTTTTTTAGAACAGTACAGCACAGAACAGGCCCTTCGGCCCTCGATGTTGTGCTGAGCGATGATCACCCTACTCAAACCCATGTATCCACCCTATACCCGTAACCCAAACAACCCCCCCTTAACCTTACTTTTTTTAGGACACTACGGGCAATTTAGCATGGCCAATCCACCTAACCCGCGCATCTTTGGACTGTGGGAGGAAACCGGAGCACCCGGACGAAACCCACGCACACACGGGGAGGACGTGCAGACTCCGCACAGACAGTGACCCAGCCGGGAACCGAACCTGGGACCCTGGAGCTGTGAAGCATTTACGCTAACCACCATGCTACCGTGCTGCCCTAAGTGCCCTTTGTGACAAGAACAAAAATGCGAGGATCATTCAGCGTTTCCAGTGTCTGGATGAAGGTGGCATTGACTCCAATGGAACTTTCCTGTTCCGAAGATGGAAGGAGAACCTCCCATGCGACCAGCGTAATCGTCAGAATGATTACTGCGTCAATAATTAATCAACGCAATCGTTATCGGTCCTTAAATCTTCCCATATTCTCCTTCAATCCCGCCCGTTTTCGTGTTGTCCATCTATTCCGTGGAAGAATCCCTCCTTTCCACTTTTCACCATGTCATTCCCCTTCATTGTCCACACCACATTCTCACTCCGGTATACGCTCTTCTGCAAGCTGTATTTTACCACTCGATATGCCCTCCAGCTTCTGGGCATTCCTTGCCTCCCTGGACCATCGTACCATCTCTCTCCCACGCCTCGCCCAACAAATGTTATTCGGCTACAAATATATACGTTGCCGATTGTCAAACAGGCAAAAACCCCATCCACACACAGAACACATCTCCTTAGCTGTCCATAAGAGAACTCGCCTCAAAGTACTCTGTCCGTCAATGCACTTCGCTCTAGTGCAGTCCCCATCCCAAGAAGAAAATCCGAACAGCACATTCCACATCCAGAGAGACTCTCCTCTCCAGCAGACTCCGCGTTCAGACAATCCATTCCAATCCTGATCCCAACACGCATCTCCATGAGACTCCGTTTTTCAATCATCCCTCCCTTTCAAACACTTTCACACAATGATTGTCACTACCCATCTCGATGCATCCTTTCCAAGCCATTCCCAATAGCCACACAATCAACTCACATTCCTGACCCACGTACACATTCGTTCCCGACCATCACTCTATGTGATTCTCAGACTCACAAACGTCCAGAATTCCCAATCGTGTACAATTATTCCTGCCCTCCCACATTGTCACTTCCCATTCATCTCCACAATAATATTACTTTCCCTCCATGGGATCCTTTCCCACACCCTGCACCCCGATTTCCAGCAATCCAGAGCATGGGCGACAGAAATGACTAATGGCTACATTGTAAAGATCGCTGCGCAATATTGCTGAGAAGCTGCATTAGATTAGTCACAATTGGAAACCATTACAAATATGAAAGAAGCATCACTTCAGTCCTGTCGGATTTCTTTTTCGGTATTAAACTCTGCTTCGCGATAAACCTTCATTTGCAATCATGTTGATTGCTGAGTTTTTTTTCTCACTCTGTGAGAAACTGGGAGCTTAGGGCGCGAGGAGCAGGTGAGGCGATGTCCAGACGGGAAAAAGGACATAATGGACTCTACGGTGACACTGTGTTAACCATCTCCGGAGGCTAATTATCACATCGCAACACGAACGCAATAACAAGTTTGTATCAGTAACTTAGAAAGTAAGATCCTGTAGGTTATTGATGGGATGCATGTGAAAAGGACGTTTCCCCTTGTCCAATATTCTAGAACCAGAGGGTCATTGTTTAAACAAAAAGGGGTGACTTATTTAAGATGCAGATGGTGGGAATGTTTTGTCGGTGAGTATTGGAAGTCTTTGGAACCATATTCTTCTAAAGGCATTTGAAGCCCGGTTATTGAATAATTATTTTATGCAGAGTTAGATTCACAAGCGGGTAGGATGTTATTGGGGAGAAAGGAATGTGGAGTTGATACATGATCATATGGATTCGTGGAAAAGCCTCGCTCCTAATTCATATGCCTGCACAGTAAGTCAAACACATACGATTATCATTGGAAAACCTCAGGAGTCAGCTACCATTGCCACATTAGAAAGGTGGACTCGATGGATAGTGATAGGGAAATCTCAAGCAGTGATACAACCAGTGTCTTTAGTACCCATTCCAGCATTTGAGGAATCTTTAGTAAGGCTCCTACTTGATTGCGTCGGACGGCTTCCTAAAATGAAAAGTAGGAATCAATATTTATGACTATAATGGATGTGAGCAGGTTTCCAGAGGCCGATCCAGTATGTAATATTTCAGCTAACAATATTGTGGGGGAGTTACTTAAATTCTTTACCAGATATGGACTACCCACAGAAATGCAATCGGATCAAGGATCAAATTTTATCTCCATGTTATTCAAATAAGTTATGGATAATTTAGGAATAAAACAATTTAAATTTAATGCGTACCATCCAGATTAGCAGGAAGCATTAGAAAGGTGGCATCAGGCATCAAAGACAATATTGAGGGCTTATTGACACGATTATCCAGATGATTTGTGTGAAGGAATTCCATTCGCACTGTTTGCAATTAGAGGTGCACCTAATGAGTCAACCAAATTCAGTTCTCTAGAACTAATTTTTGTTCATGAGGTAAGTGGACAACTTAAGTTGATTAAGGAAAAATTGATGAGTGAGAAATCGGAAATTACATTATTGGATGACGTGTCAAATTTTAGGGAATGATTCAACAGAGCAGGTGAATTGACGGACAACATTTAAAAGTTCCACAAAATGTAATGAAACTGGTAGCGGACAAGAAATCCAAAGTTCGTAGTTTTGCCAGTCGAAATGAAGTTTTAGTATTGTTACCAGTGGTAGTCGAACCTTTAAAAGCAAGGTTTTGTGAAACTTACCGGATTGAAAGGAAATTAAGTAAGGCTAATTATGTGGCAAGAACACCAGATAGAAGGACGTCTCAACGAATGTGTCATGTGAATATGTGTTAAAGCTACTTTGAAAGGAAAGGAGAGAAAAAGGAGGAGGTATAATGTCTCTAACTCAAAGTGACGAACCAAATCCAGACGACTGTGAATTTGACATACCTCAAATTAAACTTGAAAACGAGGATGTTCTTAAAAATTGGGATAAATTGTTGAGATACCCTCCAGATGGAAACCGAACAGACCTGAAAGAGTTATTGATATCACGTGGGTAAGTCTGTGGAGATACGTTGGGAAGTACTAAAATGGCTATACATGATGTAGATATGGTAAATGCTGTTCCAATCAAACAACATCCATATAGACTTAACCCTTTAACATTTTCACAGGTTAACAAAGAGATTGACAGTAAGCTTAAAATGTCATAATTGAAGTGGGTTCCAGACAATTTAGCTCACCCATAGTGATGCTACCTAAACCAGACGGTACCCAACGGTTGTGTGTGAAATATAGAAAGAGTAATGCAGTTACAAGAACGGACTGTTATCCTTTCCAGCGTTTGGAGGATTGCATTGAGAATGTGGGACAATCTGCTTTTATTTTCAAATTGGATTTGCTTAAAGGTTACTGGCAGGCACTTTTATCCAGAAGGGCGAAGGCGATTTGAGCTTTTGTAACTCCAGATGGTATATACCAACTCAAAGTTTCAGGATTACCCAATTGTGTGGGTAACTTTAAGCCAGACATGTAAAAAACATTTAAAACTGATGTAGTTATTCGATCGTCTTCTGGAGGCGGGTTTGGGATACACTTAGCCAAAAGAGAATTTGGAAAAACTCAAGTCACTTTCCTTGGCCACACACACGGACAGGGTCGAATGATCTCACGGGTGTGAAAAAACAGTAATTGAGGAGTTTCCGATGCCCTCAAGACGAAGGGAAATAATGCGATTTTTTGGCATGAGTGGATTAGATCGAAGATTTGTGCAAATGATTTGTAGTGTGATTGCTCCACTGACGGATTTGCTCAAGAAGTGTAAGGCATTCCAGTGGACAGCGGAGTGTCAACTGGAATCTTACGGCCTGAAGGCTGTGCTAACCAAAGTCCCTGAGTTAGCCATCCCAAATTATATGAAACCATTCAAAGTGGAGGTCAATGCGAGTGAAGTGGGCAGAGGTGAGTTGCTTCTACAGCACGACGACGACGGGTTTGAGCGGCCTATTGGTTATTATTCAAAGAAATTGAATTCTCACCAATAAAAGTATTCAACGATTGATAACGAGAATTTGAGTTTGGTGCTGGCTTTGCAACATTTTCACATTTATGTGACCAGCAATCCGTCTAACACCATTATATATATACTGATCATAATCCGTTGACAGAGAAAGAAAGACAGAGTTAAAGAGAGATAGAAAGAGAAAGAGAGACAGGTAGCGAAAGAAGACGGAGACAGAGTTTAGAAAGACAGAGATGTTTTAATGACAGAGAGAGATAAATTTGAATATCTGTAGTGAGAATACCTATGAGAAATTGTGTTTATTACTGCACTGATGTCAGAGTGGGTGGAGTTGGGCTATCCGTAAGCATTTTACTTTCGCTTTCGGCTCTTTGCTGCATGTTGGGTTTATTTATTTCGTTTTGGAGAAGCTGAAATCACAGCAGGTGTTGAACGGGGGTGGGCAACGTCGTGGGGGGGGGGCGTGGAAATTAATTTGGGGTACCGAGAGAGAAAGACAGACAAAGATAAAGAAAGATATCCAGAGAGGAAGAAAGGCAGACACAGAGAGAAGAGAGAGAAAGAGAGATGCCGAGAGAACAGAGAGAAAGCCAGATAGAGAGAGAGAAATACAGAAAAAAAGAAATACAAACACATAGAAAGGCAGTCAGAGAGCGACAGCGAGATATAAGAGAGTCAAAGACAGACAGAGGGAAAGAATGACAGAGAGTTAAAGAGAGATAGAAAGAGAAAGAGGGGCCGAGAGAGACAGGGAGAGAAAAAGACACCGACAGAGTTTAGAAAGACAGAGATGTTTTAAAGACAGAGAGAGAGAAATTAGAAAGACAGGGAGAGGTTAGAAAGTAAGGGAGATTTTAGAAAGACAGGGAAAGATTAGAAAGGAATGGGGAGATTTGAAAGAAAGGGAGGAAGCGCGGTTAGAAAGATAGAGAAAGGGGGCTAGAAAGACAGAGAGAGGTTAGAAATACATGACGATATGTTAGAAGGACAGACAGAGAGCGATAAAGAAAGACAGAGAGAAGAGAAGGAAAGACAGACACAGAGAGAAGAGAAAGACACACAGAGCGAATGACTGAGAGAGAAAGACTGAAAGAGAGTGAGAGAAGGGCAGACAGTCAGAGAGAGAGAACGACAGAGAGAGGAACACAGAGAGCGAAAGAGACCAGGAGAAAGAGATAGGAACAGAGACAGAGAGAAACACAGAAAGTGAGAGAGAGTAAGTGAGAGAGACAGAGTTTGGGAAATACAGAGAGAGAGATTTTAAAGACAGAGAGAGGGAGGTTAGAAAGACAGCGAGAGAGAAAAAGAGAGGGTAGAAAGATAGAGAGAGAGAGAGAGAGACAGGTTATGGCTTTGATAGCAGAGAATCTTAAGTGCTTTTTCTACCTGGCTTATCAAAGAACACAGTACAATTATGTGGCCTGCACCTGCTTAAATCCCTAACAACCTCTCAAGAGGGGTAATAATCTTAATCCAGATAGTTAATTCGCTTGACTTCTTTATATTATAGTCCAGATCAGCAGAAATGCCGATACAGTACTTTTTACATCTCATTGAATAGCTGGCCAATCTCTTCAACCATTAATCAAGAGAGCGGATATTTCACCTGCTGCCTCAGCGACGAAATAACATTATATTTGGGAGAATTTCAGCTATTAAGAGAGGCTGGAAAGCTCGAATCTTTTCCTGAGAGGCTACCTGATTGAGGTGTACAAGATTATGAGGGGCATGGGCAGAATGGATAGAATGCAGCTGGAGCTCTTCTTTGAAAGACCAATGAAAAAATGAAATGAAAATCGCTTATTGTCACAAGTAGGCTTCAAATGAAAAATGTGAAAAGCCCCTCGTCGCCACATTCTGCGCCTGTGCGGAGAGGCTGTTACGGGAATTGAACTGTGCTGCTGCTTTGTCTTGGTCTGCTTTCAAAGCCAGCGATTTAGCCCTGTGCTAAACAGCCTCAGATGACGAAGGGCATAATTTTACGTTGGGTGCCATGAGGTTTAGAGGGGATTTCAGGAAAATACGGTTCACCTAGCTTGTGGTGGGTGCCTTCAATACACTGCCTGAGAAGTTCGGATAGTCGGGAAACCTGAAAACCTTTACGAAATGCAGGGGTGAACACCTGACACGTTAGAACATTCAAGGCAACAGGTTTAATGTTGATGTCGTGAAATTTCGTCAGTTAACAATCGATGGTCTGAACGGCACATCTGCACTGCATGCTACTCTGAGAATTTAACTGAAATTTATGGAGGTACAATAGCACACTGGTTAGCACTGCTGCTTCAGATCTCCAGGGTCCGATGTTCGATTTCCGGTTTGGGTCACTGTATGTCCGGAGTCTGCACGTTCTCCACGTGTCTGCGTGGGTTTTCTCCGGGTGCTCCGGATTCCTTCCTTCCAAAGATGGGGAGGTTAGGTGGATTCGTGTCCAGAAGAAATGTGGTGTGGAATTGCTAGGTTACGGCGGCGGCGTGGAGCTGTGGGCTTGGATATGGTGCTCTTTCCAAGGGGCTTTTCAGACAAGATGGTCCGAATAGCCTCCTTCTGCATTGTAACTTCTATGATTCTATGAAACTCAGCAGGTGGCTTTCTATATCCTGAAAATGGAACCGTATTAACATTTCAGGTTAATTTATGGACACTGCGCCACATTTAGGGATCCAGTGGATTTAACCAAGTGAAGGTCGGGAAGGTGGGACAAGATTAAGTCTGGGATAGCAAAAAGGTTTGAACAGATGAGACATAGAGCTGATACTGAGCTAAATCAGTCCGAAAGTTTATATCATTGCAGTGCATTTAAGACAGTGCATATACAAACATAAGCCTTGCATTGCATAAGTGTCATGCGAGAGTACCTTTAGAAATTAATGTTTAAACAATGTACCATTAAGAAATAGAGCAGCTCATATTACTGAAGTGCTGCCAGAGGGTGGGGAGAGCTGAGCCGAGCTCACTTCTGCTTTTTGGGTGTTCAGCTTCAGTTTGAGAGAGAGCAGCTGAAAAGTGCCTGGCTGGTTTGCTGTGAGCTATTTTGAAAGGAGAAAGCCGGTTTGAGGAGAAAGCTGGGAATGTTTGTGTGTTTTGCAAAAAGCTGCAAGAAGAAAACACAGAACTAGTCTGTTGATGTATGCAAATCTCAGGAATATAGATATATTGAATGTAACCTCCTGTCTGTTGTTAAAAGTGAAATCTTTTGTGGGTCTGAAGGAACATTTTGAGTGATTATTTAGTGTTGTATTATTTTCGGGGTATTCTTTGAAGTAAGGGGTGTTAAGAGATCGAATGTTTATTTTAAAAGTTTAATTTGAGTTCATGGAATAAACATTGTTTTGTGTTTAAAAACACACGTGTCCACAATTGTAATACCACACCTGGGGAACAAGCCGTGTGCTTCAAAAGCAACAATACATTAAATGCAGAGGCTGGTTGAACTCCATGATACATTTTGGGGTTCTGAAAACGCCGTTCCCTTAAAATAAGGGAGAAGCGTATCTTCACAACTGTACTTTTCATTCAAAATTTGGAAGGAAATTACATAATTTAGACAATTGATTCATTTTTGAAAAAGGTCATAAGTTAAACTATGGATTAAACTCAGGGACGCTGTCGTCCATCAGTAATTTAAACGTGTTTCCATTCCCGTTTATTTTAATCAGGCGAAAAGGTAGAAAACAATGTGCATCACTCAAAATGCCGCCAGCATTGTTGTCAGCCAAAAGTAAAGATATTCTGATTAATGGCCTTCAATGTTCATGTTTTGCACACTGTCCATCGCTTCATTCGCTGTTTGTGGCTAAGTCATTCTTCCAGGCATCACATAATATTTCCCGAAAACGTTCAACAGAAATTGAGATCTGCTATCATTCTGATGAGAAACTGATGTGCA
This sequence comes from Scyliorhinus canicula, assembly GCF_902713615.1. Taxonomy (NCBI): domain Eukaryota; kingdom Metazoa; phylum Chordata; class Chondrichthyes; order Carcharhiniformes; family Scyliorhinidae; genus Scyliorhinus; species Scyliorhinus canicula. Next base: position 4,998,426 of record NC_052174.1, read on the forward strand.
ACTTCCAATTCTAATTGAAAGTTCGACAACAACAGCTTGGACCTGGGAAGACGGCACTGCTGTGGTATTGTCACTTAGTTGGTAATCCAAAAACTCCAGGATAACACTCTGAGGGCCCGGATACCAAAACGGAAGGTAGTGTGTATTGATTCGATTGAAGAAAATCGGGAGTTGAAAGTCAAATAATGGATATGAAACCATTCCTATCCGTCGTAACAACATTTCTTTGGGAGTTGGCCTAACCTTCACACGTGTTGCAATCTGGATCAGACGTGTGGACGGTTTATTTACCCCCGCCACTCCACAACTCACACAATTAACATAAAATATATATTCACTCACTTAGAGGAATGAGACGCGACCTGATTGAGACATAGAGGTTTCTCAGAAGGCTGAGCCTGTAGATGTCGAAATGTTCTTTTCCTTTGTAGGAATGTGTGGGACCAGAACACATAATCTCTGAGTAAAGGAATTAGGGTTAAAACAGAGATGACGAGGAATTTCTTCAATCAGAACGTAGTGAATCTATGGAATTATTTACAGCAGAGAGCTGCAGAGGATAACGCCTTAAGTATATTGAAGGCTGGAATAGACAGATTTTTAATCAATAAGGAAATCATAGGCTATGCGGATAAAGTGAGAAAGTTGGATTTGAGGATAATCATATCAGATTGATCATAATCACACTGAACGATGGAGCAGACTTACGTGTGTTACCAGAATGGTAACTATTGGTGTCCAGTGTCATAAGCGTGCAATGACTGTGGAATTTAAATGTAACACGTTTCATGACAATGGATCATCTTTTGTTTCAGCACTGTGGGTTTACAGTAAATCGGCAACTTATTGTAAACTGTAAACACTAGTCCTTTCGGGAGTGCTGTAGATGCATTCTTGAATTTACTTGAAGTTCTCGAATAATTATGACCATGTTTTTCCCTCTGCATCTTGCACTGCAGAGGGTATACATCCATTACTGCAGTTCCAGGTGCAAGGAATGCATTCGTCAGTGTTAGAAACAGGTCATGTGTTCTCTTTAGACTTTGGAAATTGTTCCTTATGGGGCGGGGAATAACTTGCACCTAAATCCTGGGATGTGTTGGCTAAGAACAAGAAAGTATATGTTCAAAACGTACAAATGTGTTCTTTAAAACCACGGGATTATATTTCATAAGGATCCGGACACATGGTATACATGATATGCTGGCACAGCAGAAACTTTAGCCAAGTTCCGCACACATTAGTATGGCCTCAACCGCGACCTTGGATTCATGTCACATTTAATTCAACCTCCACCATCTGGCCTCGGCTTACGATATTCTACCAACTATCCTGGCTTGAGACAATTCACACCTCGTTAACCCGTGATTATCTCTCTCTCCCGTTGCTCCATCTGGACCTGTAGACTTAATTACCTGCCAAGACTCACATTCAAAGTATCGTCTTGTATCCTTGACTTTATCTATAAATATGTTTCTGGAACCCAACACTTCATTCACCTGCCGAAGAAGCAATGCTCCGAAAAACACTGAATCGAAACAAACCTGTTGGACTTTCACCTGGTGGTGTAAGACCTCTTACTGTGCTCACCCCAGTCCAACGCCGGCATCTCCACATCATGAACTGAAAATAAAATGAAACGAAAATCGCTTATTGTCATGAGTAGGCTTCAATGAAGTTACTGTGAACGCCCCTAGTCGCCACATTCCGGCGCCTGTTCGGGGAGGCTGGTACGGGAATTGAACCGTGCTTCTGGCCTGCCTTGGTCTGCTTTCAAAGCCATCGATTTAGCCCTGTGTGCTAAACCAGCCCCTCTGAATGAATGAAATCGCTTATTGTCACGAGTAGGCTTCAATTAAGTCACTGTGAAAAGCCCCTGATATACTTGAATCGTGGATTGTGCTGTGCTGGTAACTGGAAATAGTGAACATACTGTACGTTCCCTCAGGAATATGATGGACTGGAAAACTGGAATATTTTGTTCTGAGACCCGAGCATGTGGCATAAAGGACTCTGACAGTGCAGTGTATCAAGAACCTGCAGATGTGAATGCGTGGGCCTCTGAGTGCACCATATGTGTTAACTCGGAGTATATCCTGTATGACCCGATTAGAATTCCAGACCCGCGACGTCAATGTACCCACACCTGAGCATTTTCGGTATTTGATACATGATCTACGCTGCACCATGCCTTGGACATTGGTGGTGCATTGTACGGTGCCAGCTGCGTTCCATGTCCAGCCCAGTGCTCTGACAGGGCAGTCTATTGTACAGACAGCCAATAATTGATCAGTACAATCGACATCTAATCGAGCCACCTCTCCTCTTTTCCAAATAATCTGTCAATAGGTGGACACATTTATCATTTGGAAAAGAGCATTTAATTTTGGTTCAACATCTTCCTATTCACAACAGAGGTGCTGGCTTAGCACACTGGGCTAAATCGCTGGTTTTTAAAGCGGACCAAGGCAGGCCAGCATCACGGTTCAATTCTCGGACCAGCCGCATCGAACAAGCGCCGGAATGTGGCGACTAGGGGCTTTCACAGTAACTTCATTGAAGCCTACTCGTGTCAACAAGCGAATTTTATTTTTCGATTTCACAGATCGAGCATTCATAAAACGAAGTGAGCGAAATTATTTTTGGTTTAATCCGCTCAACCTCTCCAGAAAACATACAAAAACAAGCAGCAGGCTTGGACGAAGGTGGACTGGAGAATTTGAATGTAACAATTAAGTAATAATCTTTCTTCGCCGTTTTCCCAAGTGATCGTGCAAAGTTAAGATAAATCAGCGTCATCCTGATACCTTGTTTTGTTTTTGTTGGTGTCAACCTTATGCTCTAATGTCTTCCTTCAAAGAATAGCAGGGATCAAAACAATTTATTAGCATTCAAATACGGGGCTCTTTTTTGACATTCCTGGGGATTTGTCTGTATCGTAGAAATAGTAACAGAAAGGAGTCATTTCGAAAACACTCTTCACATTCAAGCTGAACGTGGGATAGAGTGAGGCTGCTAATCTTCCTTAGCACGTAATTGTTCAAACCTCATGTAGATAATTCGTGTGTGGGTCCCCTTCTTGCAGGCATGCCCTTGAGAAGTACTTTTGCAATTTGCAATTGACTTTCTGCCAGTCGGAGACTTGTATCAGAAAATGAAAAAGGTGAACTCTCGCCCAACAGAGGACTGTGCGGAACATGACAGCAAAATACTTGACAATGTTCCTATTTGTGATGTCTACTCAATGCACCAATTTGGCCATCATTTTGAATGGATGTTTTACTCCGCGCAAAATCTCCTCTCTAAACTTCCTTTGAGTCACTGCATAAATAAAAGTGTTGGTGCAACAACTGAGGAGCTGCAGCATAAAGCCAATTTCCCGTACAAACATGGGCAGGGGAACAGAATATCCCAAGTAATCCAATCGTTTCAATATAGAACAGACCATGAACACCACCCATAAGAATATGAAATTCCCTGATATTATAAACAGTAGCATTATTGATTTCCTTCGGTTCTCTATCTCTGGGTCACTGGCATTCGCCCCATGGCTTTGATTGCGGAGTCTACTGCGGGCTTTGCTGGCCATTAAGATGTATCTGACTGTTAATGCATTAAATAGTAGAATCAGAACAAATGGAATAAATGGCGTGAGAATGTAATGCAATAACTCAACAACAGACCAGGCCGTTGAACGAGTTACACTGAAATCAACACGGCAAAACCAGGAACTGTTCGAAAGCCAATATTCAGTGGTATATAGGAAATACCAGAAAATGTTCTTCAAAAGGCTTACAACTGTCACGGTTCCGAGAACCACATCTGCTGTTTTCGCCGTGCAATATTTAGATTTCAGTTTCTGACAGCAAATGGCCACAAATCTGTCTGAAGTGAACGTGACTGTGAACCAGACAGAACAGTCTGTGACAGCATAAAGGAAGACAGCATGGACATTACACAGAGAAACGTTTCTGAAGAAAATAAATTGTTCCCGGAAAACAATAGGAATCTGTCGAAGTAGAAGATCAATGACAACGACCAGTAGATCTGCAAGTGCCATCGCCACCAGATAGCGAGTCACACATTTGGAGAGGCCACACTTTCCCCGAGATAAGATGGTAATCGTCACCACATTAACTGTGAGAAAATGTAAGGTAGGGAAAATAGTCAGCTTTCATGTGGCAACAGCAGAACGTTACTTCATTACAGTTTAATACGGAGATGGCTTCATTTATGTAGCACTAACTTTATTTACCTATCCTGAATTCTTCTGAGGTAGTGAGCTCAGTTTTTCATCCGGTGATATCAACACCATATTTTTCCGCATGAGAAGCAGTTCTACAAATATTGGTTATAGCCAGATTCATCAGCAATGAATAGCCAAATAAGGAAACCGGGTCAAGATGTGCAGAATAGACATTAAGTGTCCAGATTGAGCGTCTGCTTAATTGAGGTATTTAAGATGAATGGGGTCAGTTTAGCTCAGCTGGCTGGACAGCTGGTTCTTCATGCAGATTATGGCCAATAGCATGGGTTTTTTATTCCCATACCGCCTGATGTTATTCATGAAGGCCTTGTCTTCTGAACCTATCCCCTCGCTTGAGGTTGGTGAGCCAAAGTTTAAATAACCACCTATCACCTTTCCCCCTAAATGGCGAAAGGAGTCTATCGTCATCTGGCACTGTGGAAACATTACTTTTACCTTCTCGGATGATGAGAAAACTCGAAAGTATTAGTAAAGTAATCTAGTTCCTCGAGCGAAGCCCCCAGATTAAATTACCATAAATTGCTGACGAATAAGGGAGACAACGTTATTGGAAGATGGGTCGGAATGTTACGTTCAAGCCACAATTAATTATCCATGATCTTATTGAATCGAGGAGCTGTGTGGATTACACTCAAACTTAAAAGCAGTAAAATAAAAGCAGGGCGGTATAAAACCGATGTCCAAAATAATGTAGTTCGAATAAAACGTATTGGAAACCAAACACTCTAGCCGGCAAAACTCTATTAGCATAAGGCCAATTGAAATTTCCAGAATTGATACTGATCTTCATTTGCTTAGTAAAGTCCATTGGCAGCTGTGTAAAAAAATGGAGAAATGCACTAATCAGAGTAAACCTTGATGCAATTGAATCAGGAATGGTGTTTGACGGAATAAGGTGTTTTTATGTTACTGAAATAAACCAGTTTCAGCACAAAAACACATGCAAAAACAAATTTAAAAATGACTTCAAGAAGAAATTGTTATTTCGGATACAATAACTGTGGGGAGAGTACGCACAGACTGAGCAGGTGTGTGGGAAGCAGAGGCAATATCATAGAGTAATCCCAATGTACATACGTTACTGACATAAATATCAGAGTGCAACATAGTGAGTTGGTTACAGGGGAAAAGAGATACATTCTTTCGGGATGAATCTGCCATCCTCACTGGCCTCGCCTACATGTGACTGGAGACCGACGGCAAAGTGGCTGAATCTTAATTTCCCTCTGACGTGGCCCAGCAAGACACTCGCTTGAATTCAACCGCCACATAAACACAGAAAAGGAATGAACCGGGCGGACCACCCGGGCATCGACCAAGGTACGGGAAATCACAACGGCAAATCCAGCCCTCTTGACCCTGCAAATTTCTCCTTCATCCATCTGGGGGATTATGCTAAAGTTGGGAGAGCTGTCTCACAGATAAGTTAAGCAACAGGCTGACATTGTCATAATCACAGAATAATAATTTACAATATCCCAGACACTACTATCGCCATTCCTGGTTATGTCCTGTCTCAGCAATAGGACAGACACGTCAGAGGTGGCAGAACAGTCGCATACATTCGGAAGGGTGTTGCCCTGGTAGTCGTCAACATCAATTCTGGATTCCATCGAGTCTCATGGCTTCAGGTTAAACATGGGCAAGGAAACCTCGTTTTCATGACCACATACCGGCGATCATCAGTACTCCTCCATGTTGAACACCACTTGGAGGAAGCACTGATGGGTGGCAAGGGAGACATAACATTTTTGTGTGCGGTACTTCAATGACCATCACCAAGAGTGGCTCGGTAGCAGCACTCCCAGATGGCAGTTTTCGAAAGGGCATTGCTGCTAGACTGGGACTACAAAAGGTGGTGTTGGAACCAACAAGAGAGAAAACGTACTTGACCTCATCCTTACCAACCTGCCTGCTGTAGATGTGTCAGTCCATGGCAGTATAGGTAGAAGTGACCACCGCACAGTCCTCGTGGAGACAAAGTTCCATATTCACATTGAGGACACCCTCTCTCGTGTTGTGTGGCACTACCCTGTACTAAATGGGGTATATCAAGAAAGTCAAGACTGGACATCCTTGCGGGGCTGTGGGTCATCAGCAGCAGAATTATATTCAACCAGAATCTGTAGCGTCATGGCGAGGCATATCCACCACTGTACCTTTACCACATAGCCAGGGGATCAACCCTGGTTCAATGAAGAGTGCAGGAGAACATGCCAGGAACAACATCAGGAACTTCAACAAATGAGCAAAGCTACAGCACAGGTCTACTTTTGTTCCAAACAGCAAAGGCAGCAATTAATATACCGAGCAAAGCGATTCCTCAACAAACACATACGATCAAAGCTTTGACTGTGACGCCGCTAACCCACATTCAGCCGTGAATGGTGATAAGCAATTAAACGACACATTGGAGGAGGAGGCACAATGAGTATCCACACCCTCAATGATGGAGGAGCCGCGCACATTTGTTCAAAAAACATGACTGAGGCATTCGCAACCATCTTAGCCAGAAGTACCGAGTGGATGATTCATCTCGTCTCCTCCGGAGATCCTGAGCATCACAGACATCAGGCTTCAATAATCGTTATTACTGTCACAAGTAGGCTTACATTAACACTGCAATAACGTTACGGTGAAAATCTCCTGGTCGCCACGCGATTGTTCGTGTACACTGAGGGAGAATTCAGAATGTCCAATTCACTTAACAGCACGTCTGGGAGGAAATCGGAGCACTCGGATGTAACCCATTCAGACACGGAGAGAACGTGCAGACTCCACATAGACAGTGACCCAAGGCGGGAATCGAACCGGGGACCCTGGCGCTGTGAAGCAACTGCGCTAACCAGTGTAGGAGCGCGCCGTCCGGAGAATGCCATTCACTCCACGTGATATCAAGGAACGGCTGAAGGCACTGGATGCTGCATATACTATGGTCCCTAATAATATTCCGGCAATAGGAATGGAAACCTGCGCTCCAGAACTTACCACACCCCTAGCAAAGCTGTTCAGTGTAGTTTACAACACTGGCATCTACCTGGAAATGTGGATAATTGCACAGGTGTGTCGTGTACACAAGAAACAGGACACGGTCACTCAGCTCCTGACCTCAATACAGCCTTGGGTCAAACATGGACAAAGGAGCCTCATGCCAAAGGTGAGGTGAGAGTGACTTCCCCTGTCATCAAGGCAGCATTTGACTGAGTATGGCATCAAGGAACTCTCGCTAAACTGCAGTCAACAGGAATCAGGCAGAGAAATCTGGGCTGGGTTGGAATCATAGCTGGCACAACGGAAGATGGTTGTTGTGGTTGGAGGTCAACATTCGCAGCTCTAGGATATCACTGCAGAAGGGCAGCATGGTAGCAGGGCAACATGGTAGCATAGTGGTTAGCATCAATGCTTCACAGCTCCAGGGTCCCAGGTTCAGTTCCCGGCTGGGTCACTGTCTGTGCGGAGTCTGCACGTCCTCCCCGTGTGTGCGTGGGTTTCCTCCGGGTGCATCCGGTTTCCTCCCACAGTCCAAAGATGTGCGGGTGGTTAGGTGGATTGGCCATGCTAAATTGCCCGTAGTGTCCTAAAAAGTAAGGTTAAGGGGGAGTTGTTGGGTTACGGGTATAGGGTAGATACGTGAGTTTGAGTAGGGTGATCATTGCTCGGCACAACATCGAGGGCTGAAGGGCCTGTTCTGTGGCTGTACTGTTCTAAAAAAGTATCTCAGGGTACTGTCCTCGGCCCAACCAGCTTCGACTGCTCCATCAATAACCTTCCCTTCATCATTAGATCATTAGCGGGATGGGCGTGGATGTCGTCACAATGTTCAGCACTGTTCCTCAGATAATGAAGCAGTCCATGACTAAATGTTGCAAGACCTGGGCAATATGGAGGCTTCAGCTGATAAGTAACAATTTTCAGTCAGGCCACACGAATGCCAGGCAATTACCATCCCCTACAAGAGTAGATGTATCGATCGACCCTTGACATTACCATTGCTGAATCCGCCATAACCATCATCCTGGGGGTTACTGTTGATCCGAATCTGAACTGAACCAGCCATATTAATAATGTGGCTACCAGGGCAGGCTTAAGGCTAGCAAGCATATGGTGCATAATAATAACATTTAATTGTCTCACAAGTAGCCTTGCTACTTGCTACTTGCTACATTGCAATGAAGTTCCTGTGAAATCCATTAGTCGCCACACCCCGGCGCCTGTTTGGATAAACTGAGGGAGAATTCAGAATGTACAATTAACGTAGCCAGCACGTCTTTTGCACCTTGTGGGTGGAAATCTTGGTACCCAGAGGAAAACCACGCCAACACGAGGAGAACGTGCAGTCCCTACAGAACCAGTGATCCAAGCCGGAAATCAAACCCTGACCCCTGGAGTTTCGGGGGATGTGCTAAACATTGTGCTCCATAACTCACGTCCTGACCCCCACCCCCTCCCAAAGACTGTCAAGCATCTGCAAGGCACAAGTCAGGAGTGTCAGCTCCAATAACACTCACGAAGCTCGACACCAACCAGGACAAAGTTTGCCGCGTTATTGCTCACGCTTCCCCAAATATTCAAACCCTCCATCACCGACCAACAGTGGCAGACATGTTTTCCATCCAGAAGGTGCGCTGCAGTAAATCACCACGCTTCCTGAGACCACACCTTCCGAAATCACGACCACTGCCACCTAGAAGGACCAGAGCAGCAGATACCTGCCAACCCCATCACCTGGAGGTTCCTCTCCAAGTCATTCACCACATGCACTTTGAATATTTCGCCGGTCCTTCACTGCCGCTGGGGAATCGTCCTGTAACTCTCTTCCTGACCTCACAGTGGGTGTACCTACATCTCTGGACTGCAGCTCTTCGTAACGGCAACTCAACACCGCTTCTGAAGCGCAAGTAGTGATCGTCAATCATTCTTGACCAAACCAGTGACGCCCACATTCCGTAAACGAATACAATTATTATGTTGATAGTGCCTCTCTGTGAATGTACGGATCATTAGATTCGAGGTACTTGGCGTAGAGGAAACCGTTTTAAAAATCTACTGGTGATACAAAGCTTAGAAGCATTGAAAACTGAGAATTGGACACAGACTACTTTGCAAAATGGCGGATATTAGCCAATTATGGTTGCATGCAGGGAAATGCGAAATGACGCATCTTGGGTGGAAGAACATGGAGAGACAGACTAAGTAAAGCACACAACTCCATTTGGGTGGGCAGGAGGAGAAGGATCCAGATGCAGATGTGCTCAAGTACAGTTATGGCGGAAGGAGATATTGAGAGAAAGCACAGAAATCCAAAGATTTGAATAAAGTGCAGACGCGATGGGCAAAATGCACTCTTCCTCACCCTTTTCACAACATGGTGGTTCCGAACATAAGTCAGTAGCAAGAGGAAAGATGGGTCGTTTGTAAGTTGTAGTTGTCCTGTGTGAGAGTTAGCTGTTGGGTTGAGAGGAATGCATGCATGTTTGGGGCCCCTGACCAGAATGATGATGCAGCTCTGAATGTGGACAGGTTGAGAATGATCACTTTTATATGGAATTGAGAACGTCAATGAAAGGGAACATATCCCACCATTTCATCCAGCAATCTGAGAATTGTGAAGACATGTTTCCACTCTTCTGGTCTCCGTGCAAAACACTGCACAGGGAAACAAAAGCAGAAACTGCAGGAGGTGTCACAAGTTACCAACCGTGCACAGCGAACAAAAGGGAGAGTTTCTTCACTGGCTTAAGGTACAAACTCTGTTTTTTTCATTGCTCA